>NW_020230294.1:40000-292500 GCF_003227715.2 Harpegnathos saltator
CGAAAGCTCGCGAAGAAAAAAATCAGTAAATCACACTTGTTAAGTCATGAATACATGAATCATTATTAATAACAGCAAATATGCATACGTTCAGCTTGGGTTGTGCTGTATAAAATATTTCAAGCGAAAATCATTTCGAGGAGGAAAGCAGCAAGCGAACGGCACGTGTGATTTGCAAACGACACAGAGAATAAGAAACGAGAGATTTACGTGAAGTTGTAAAAAATTGCGCGCGATTGCCTGTCGTTTGAAACGAGCGAAACGCACCGGACGCGTCTATGCGCAAATATCGTATGTAAAAAGTATTTCATTACGAACTAAAACCGTGACGCGAAGTGCCGCGCGTGGGCGCATTTGCGTTTCGGATTATTTATTCCTCGATCACCGCCACGTTATCGGTGTCGCCCGAAATTCCTCGCATTTGCATTGTAAATCGACGAACAGAGTCATTTCCCATGTCCGCGGGCGATATCTATAAAAAAATAATTAAACTCGCATCGAAACAGCGAGACTCTACGCGGCCGTTCGCGAGAGCTGCTATTTTGATTTATTCCAGATAACTGACTCGTTGCAGCTGCGGACTAACAAATTGTTTATATTGATTATTCGCTCGATTGTCTATCGGATATTACCTCTCGCTTACTTCCATCCAATCCGAATGTCAAAAATAAATCATGATTCGCCGAGCGGCAACGAAGGCGAGAACTTTCCCGGAATATTCTTCGGAAGTGAATTCTATGCAGAAAAAAATTTTTTCGTCACAAATGGAAAACCCGCTGGCTTAGCGAACCTATAGTCGTGATATACGGAAACAGCTAGCTTGCTATGTTATTACACAATAACCAAGTAAATGATCGATAAATAGCTCCGTATCATTTAAACTACGGGATTAAATTATGAAAGAGGGAAAGGAAGAAGTAAGAGAGAGAGAGAGAGAGAGAGAGAGAGAGAGAGAGAGAGAGAGAGAGAAGGAAGAGCGATTGCTGATCGCTTCCCCCGACCGATATTGCTGAAAGATCTGTCAGATTCGAGGTCGATCCAAGCTCGAAAACGCTCTCTACCTCGCACGAGGTTAACGCGGACGCAAGTGGAGCAAACAGAGAACGTTGACTCAGGTCAGTTAACCCTGAGAGCCTTTTACCGGCCCTTTGCACGTAGGGCTATCGAGGGTGATCGGGAGCGTCTTTATCGCGGCCGCGCCGCTCATTGAAGCTTATAACTTTCACCTTTATCACTCTCGTCGCTCGATGCCGGAAGCCCTTTGTCTCTTTGTGACCCCCTTTCTCTCCTCTTCGTTCATTTACTGACGAAGCGATGCGCATAAGCCGCACTTTTCAAGCCAGACTGTCCCTCCCGAAAACATCTTTCTCTCCGCCTGGCGGTATCGATTGCATTAGTCTTTGCAGATATTACTTTTTTCTATGTTCCGCTCGCATCATTAGCGAATATGGTACCAGTTCGTTAGCTGTAGCTCAAATCAATGGTGGTTTCGACGTGAAACACATGGCTCCCCCCGACGAGCCACGGTCCGCGTTTATAAGGCGTGCGGAAAGAGAAAACCACGATACCACACACGGGACCAATCGAATTAACTAATCTGGGCAATCGCGAAAACGAAGATAAAGAAGGACAGAGGGAGAGGGAAAAAGAGAGAAAAAGACGAAGAGGCAGTCAGCGAAGTAAGTCGCGAAATATTTGCTCGGTGAATACCTCTTTAATTTTAATCATCCCGTCGTTACGATAACACGGAGAAATCTTAATGCTTCGATGACAGGCAACGCGTGAAAGTGCTCCCTCTTAATAACGCTGGGATCAAGGAGCGAAAGGTGAGGGCTGCATCATGCGACAGGCGGCAGGATCGGTCGATGCTCGGCGATTCTTTTTCTTCGGCGAGCGACGTTCCCCCCCCCCCGTTCTTCCGTCTGTCGGGGATATCGAGGCTGCGGGATCGATTCCTATTCCTATTCCGGCAGCGTAATATTCGTCAGGCACGAGAGAGAAAGACGGCCGCGTTACACGTCGCGGACTCGGGTTTTCCCGTTCCCTGCAAAAGCCAGCCTGGCGCTCTCGTCACCCTTTCGGCGCGCGCGAGCGGTGAGCCCCGAAACGGCAGAGGGTGGCGGAGGACACTCGAAAAGTTTAAGGCCCGTAATAAATGGCTCTCGGCGCTCCCCGCCGCCAGTTCGGCGCGTCCGGATATCATTAATTAACAGTAATTAATGCGTGACAGCGAGCGAGCGAGCGAGCGAGCAAGCGAGCGTGCGCGCCCCGACCATCCTCGGCAAAGTTTTCGCGCGTCTTCTCGACGGAGGGATGAAATACGTATGCGAGGCGTTGCGAGTGAGTACCAGTTGCGCGAAACAGTTGCGTTTCGCAGAACGAAGCGCTCAGAGAACGATTAAGGATTAATGAATCTGACGAGCGAGTGCTTCTAAGCCTAATCAAAAATCAATTTGACGTGTGGAGTCATCGCGAAGTTGAGGAGTCGTTTATCGGAGAGGTTTTACTTTCGCGTTGTTCTTTCGCATTCGTCAGTCGAAACTGGCCAATGGATCCGATAAACATTGACTACAATATTTCACACCTTGCGTCTGAGGAAATATTTAATAATTGTAAATATTGGATGCGCATTTGCACACGAAAAACTTTCTCCGATTCTTGAGAGTTTCCTCACTCGTTGCATCATCACGAGGGTGTATATCACCGATGAGTCGAGGCGAAGTTTAAAGCGGTTACAAGCGAGGAAGTTAAATCTAAAAATACATTTTGTATACAGTGTCGATGGAAGGTAATGGCAATGAGAGATGGATCGTTAAAGGTAAACTAAACAACGAGACAGTCTCGTGCGGAGGTCGGTGAGATTCGACGTCATCGATTAACGATAATTCAATATGGGGCATTAATTTTCATTAACTATCGGGTATCGAACTTTCCTGCCGTGTTGTGCGGCTCTCCGGTATTCTCGGAGGAATCCACGGCACATCGATTTTCTCCCGAGATCCGGTGTCCTCAATGAGGAGATAACTAGCGAATTTAGAGAGAGAGAAAGAGAGAGAGAGAGACTCGAAAGTGGTTGTGTATCACGCGAAAATAAGTTACGACGCATACGAAGCTCGCTGTCGGAGTTGCAGATCCTTGTTAATAATGTAATTAGAGCGTGAAGTTGCACATATCAGTAATTACGTATTATTAAATTATCGCTCGATGATATCTTGTCACTCTTATTCAATTATTATCAATTTTTATACGTATGTAGATATGAAGCAGAATTTGATGAAATATTAGATTATTTTTGAATGAAGAGTAAATATTGGCTCGAAACGATTTTTTCCTGAATTCCAAATTTTCCGTCCGCCAAGCGCATAACTGCGAAATACGCGTTGCTGTGATGCTAAAATTATCATTGCGTGACGCGAATGTTGTTTCGTGAAATGTTTGGAAGAAAGTAAGAAAAACGGCAACAAAAATTGCGCAGTGTCCTAAATTTCGCGTAATATAACCGTCGCAATGTGATTTTTACATCCATCTAAACATCTCGCGGCATTACCGAGGAACGGAATTCGCGAACGGCTGCACCGGTAATCGGTGAGTTTCCAATTCGACGCGTTCGCGTAACGATTCTTGCAAGTTCTCACTGTTGTAACTTGCTCTTTGAACTAACGTACGAACGTACGTCTCGTTTCTTCGTCGAACGAGGTCAGAAGTCTTAGCACCGCCCGTTTGAAAAATTTCCCTGCTGCAATTTATGCCGTTGTAACGCGATCGTTGGTCCCTGATAAGCGGTTGCATCTTCGCGGATTAAAGGAAATATCATGACGCGAAATTATCTTTCGGAAATAATCTTTATTATCTAGTCAATTTATGTCCTCTATTTTTGTATTGAGTTTATTTTTGATACTCTGATCGTACGTAATGAATATTCGTAGATTGTTACATCTCCAATCATAAATTAAATTGTCAACGATTGCCAGGACACGCGAAAACGTTTGTAAACACAAACTTTATCAGTATTCTCTATACAATCGTCGGACTGACAGCTATATTATTGGCGCAGAATTTGAATATTTTCACTGATATACACTGGTCTTGCGCAATCTTTTTCTGACTTCATATCAAATCATATTCAAATCAATGAATAAATCCATCTTATAAATTTATTAATAATTTTGAAGGAAATGACGTGTATTTCTATCTATATTGCCTTTTTGCTCCAAAAAGCAATTTGATGCTTTAACATACAACTATATACAGCAATAAACATCTGTTATTATATGTATCTTTCTCTGTGTATCTTTGTGTACCTGATTTATTCGCGACATTCTATATTGTGTAACGATTATTTGTATATATTTCGTTATATCGCTAATGTCAATTCAAATTGTCGGTGATCTCAGTAAGATGCAGACACGTTTGTAAATACTTTATTAGTATTATCTGTACATCACGTCGGATCGCGACATTTATACTGCAGGTACAAAATTTGAGCATTTTTACTGATATACGTGAGTTTTGCGCAATATTTATAAATTGGTATAATACATAAAAGCTGATGTTATATATACATATATGAAGTATTATATATAAAGTGTTCTCATTTATACATCGGTTACATATAGGTGCACAGTTATGAACGTAATACAAGAAGTGAATCAATTTCTTCAAGTCAGATCAGAAGTTCATTACGATCGATTTTTCCATCCAAACGTTTGTCATATTTGCAAATCGACAAACCAAGACATGTTGAATACGTGTTATCGATGCTACATGATCTCTTACTGCTGCAAGGACCACGAGAAACAGGACAGACAGAACCACGAACGCATTTGCTCGATATTAACAGAGTATATAAATGAGGATCCAGAATGGTTCACCCAGCGCAGTGAAAACTTAGAAGAGTGGCTCATAAGACAGGAGATATATTTGCGACAAATCCAAATGTTTATGAGACATAATATAAAGCCGATCGAAGCGCAGATGTTTATGTTTGCAAGGAAGTGTTTTGTATGTTATCAACGGAATACTTCGATTACCTGCTTGAAATGCTTATCCGTCTCCTTTTGCGATGATCACAGGGATAGGATTCGTCCACACTCGATAAACTGCTGCATTGAGATGTCAATCAGTCTCACCTTAGATATTATGTTTCTTGAAGACCGAACGTGGAATTCTTTATATATTGATTTTTCTAGATTTCGTGATCGAAGGATAATTGGGGACATGGACTTATTTTGTTCACAATATCATGAAGAACTAAATCAAGAACTAGGCTTAGAGATTAATCATGCTGCTTTTACTGACTTTGTATCAGATCCGTTGACGATATACACGGGGTTGAAGTTTGCAAATCTATTTAATTTTAAAGAGGAAACAGACATCTTCGTTGTTCATATTATAGGCGCAAACTATGTAGATATACTCAATTTTCCAAGTTGGGAGCTTCTTATACATGTCCTCGCTAAAAAAATTATACTTAAACTTGTAATGATAGGACCAGAATTAGAATATACTTATGGGCATACCCAAAATTCTGAACACGACGTTGGTTGTTTCCAATGCAGGAAAGATAAAAGAAAAATCAAATTTGAATGTTATCCGATGTTCTACCACGATTATACGCTCCATCCTAATTATACGCCACCAAATGTGATTGTCGGATTTCAAGCAGAACTTAGTCGTCCGTACTACCTCAAGGATACATGGTCGGAAAGTATAAAAGCAATTTTTGTCCAGAACTCTCTATTCTTTTTTACCGCTAAATCAGAGCTTGCAGCAAATAACGATATACAAAAGATAAATAATGTCTTGAGAAGATCTATAAATCCTACTTATAAAGCCCTGAATAAATTTTGTTCTGAAAGGCCATATAGGGATTATCAGTCTGGTCATGTATTATATCGTAATAAATATTTAGTTATCTATAAAATATTAAATCGAAAAAATCAAAACAAGCTTGTCCAAGGTAGTAGTAGGAGAAATCCCAATTACAAGTAATTGCGAATATCATATCGATATATAGCTATTAATTATGAATATTATGATGATATTAAAAAAATAATATTTTAATTTAATAATAATACTTAATTTAATAACGTTTTAATATTTTTATTTAAAAATAATGTTTTCTGTTATAAAGATTTATTATTATTTTATTATAAAGATTTTATATTATAAAGATTTATTTATGTTTTATGTTTTATATATACATATTTATATATATTTATACATATTTATATATATTTATATATATTTATATATATTTATGTATATAAAAACATATATTATATTATTTATCAATAATATATTATTATCGCTACTTCCTTCCTGTAGTATTTTGTAAACAATATATAATAAATATAATAAATTTCCTAGATCTAGAAATAAATTGTGTGAATATTTTTTAATGAAGAATATATTCAATAATAATTACATCATGATTCATCTTTGACAACATATAATTGTTGCAAATGAAACAATTAACTGATCTCTTGCAACTTTTTCACCTTATATTCCTGTTCTTGAAACGTAACATGGATATTCATGCATTATTATTTAACGCGATGGATGCAGTGGTTATTGTTATACGTACATCAGTGCTCTGTACTTTCTGCCGTTCAATCTTTGACAAATCTTTTGCGCAAGACCCGTGTGATCCGTCGTGACGGAAAACGAAAGGGTCGCGAGACGGTGGAGAAACAGAAAAAAAAACAGTGGGATAGGAAAGTGGGAAGAGGCGACGAACGGTGAGAGGTCTCGGAAACCAGCCTAGAAAGTGTTTCACCCAGTGAACGTGACCGTTCGAGGTCGCGATCGCCGTTAAACCGATTTACCAGCGCACGTGCGAACGTTCCGCGAGCGCAACGGAGCGGATAATGACGTTAAGAGGATCCAGGAGCTTCTACGTGGAGACCTCACGTGTCGCGTAGCCGCGAGGTCCCCTAGAGTCGTTTTCGTCCTCATCTTCGCCGCTCGCGGCGAAGACACCTCACGTTCGTGCCGGCGATACGCTTCGACGCGCTCGTATCGTGAGAATGCTTCCTCTTCGGTAATCGAGAGGAACGCGCAGCGGTCGATATCTCGTTATCGATTAATCCGAAATTCAGTTTTTGTTTGGACTCGGCTTTTAATAAGTACAACGACCGGATGAGTTGTTTAACGTATTCCGTGAGTAGGACAGATTTCTCGTGGACAGATTGATACCTCGATTGATATTTTATCGTGGAAGATAGGTCGGTTTGGTGGTGATGGTGTTGGTGAAGCGAGTTTCAATTAGAGATTCTCAGCATTACGCGCGATAAATGTTGTGCCTGTTCTTGATGGATTAATAACTGCGATTTCGTGCGACTTCTATCAGAAACTTTGTCAAAGTCCGTCGAATTGTCGATTGTTTAAATATCGATCGAACATTGGTCGCGTTGTGCTGAGAAAAATGAGCCTCGAGTCACTTATACGCGATGAATCTCTGTTTCAGTTACCTGGAGATATATAACGAGAAAGTGCGGGATCTCTTGAAACCGTCGGCGACTGCGAGCGGCCTGAAAGTTCGGGAACATCCTCGACTGGGGCCTTATGTTCAAGGTACCTTGTCGTCTGTCTTCTGCATCCCCTTGACGATCCTCCACTCGTGATCTGTTTCGAAAACATTCAACGACATGTCGCGCGGTTTTACCGTCGACGACTCCCTCGACGACCGCGTTCCCTCCTTCGTTCACGAGTCGCCGTCTCTCTTTCAGGGCTGACGCACCACGTGGTCCGCACCCTGGGGTCGTTGATGTCATACGTGAAGGAGGGCACGAGGGCCAGGAAGACAGCCTCGACTCTTCAGAATCCCAGCAGCAGTCGTAGTCACGCGTTGCTCACCGTCGGCCTCTCGCAAGAGACGACGAACGGCGAGCGTCTCGGCGGAGGTTCGTCCTGCAGGAGGCAGGACGCCGCTCCACGTGGCGGCAGCAGGTTGCACCTGGTCGATCTGGCAGGCAGCGAGAGCGCGGCCACCTGCGGCGGCGTTCATCGACTGAAGGTGAGTCATTCCCTAAAAATAATATCGTCAGCCGGGATATCAGCCGAGGCTGAATTTCGCGATGAGAGATCGATACTCGCGCGAGCCCGCTCCGCGCGCGGATCGAGCCTCCGCTTGAGTTATCAATCTCCTGCCGACCGCCATTGTACGCTAATGGCCTCGCCTAATCGAGCACAACCGACTCGAACGGGTTACTCGCTGAGGCGCGAATAAACGCGAGCGAGCGTGAAGAAGCGTCGGGACGAATGCGGAAAAAAGCTTCCTCCTTCGAGAGACCTTTGCATCTTCGCTCACCTTGAGCTATCTGTTGCTGTTTTGTGTACAGGTGCCGAAAGGATTTAATCACACGAAGATCGTTGTTTATGTTGTCCTCACTTCTTCCGAGTGTAGTTGCGTGTGATTAGTGCGTCGCTTAAGATCCGCGTCTTATCGTGCGTCGATTGATGTCGCAATCAAGCATCGCGATCGAGATCGGACTCGGTGCGCGGGATGTGAAAGATACACGGTGGATCAAGTGTGCGTTCACCTGTGTGTCTTGCGAACCAAGCCAATTGTGTCCTTAGTGTTAACGTTTGTGACTGAACATTGATTATGCCACCTAAGACACAGAAAGTGCCATCGCGCGATCAGCGTCGTGAAAACTCGAGGGACGTCGTTAGTGGTATTTCTCGTGCGAAAGCGAGAGTACGTTTGCTTTTATTAAACTACATATTCACGCGTTAGGGTGGTGAATTTCGCGAAATGCGGCAACATGTACGATCGATTTCTCTCCCTCTCTTCCTTTCTCTCCCTCTATTTTTTCTTTGTCGATCCGAAAGAAAAAAATAAAACAACGTCACGATCAGATTTCGCGATATTTCATACATTTGTTTCGATATAACGAACCGAGGGAGATATATTGTTGCTAAATGAACGTGCGCCGTTAGGAATATCGGCCGGCGTTCGCGTTATCAGCGTCGAGTCACTTGCGTTCGATAAACGGATAAAGCGAGACGTGATTGTCGTTGAGTTTGAGCTCGACGCGGCCTGCCTTCGAGCAATTTTAATTTTGACACCACCTTCGCTATCGTTTAAAGGAGGGCGCGAATATCAACAAGAGCCTGGTGGCTTTGGGGAACGTGATATCCGCACTCGCCGAGAGAGGCTCGACCGGAAGCGGACCGGGCAGAAGATACATCCCTTACAGGGATTCCTCGCTCACTTGGCTGCTGAAGGATGCACTCGGCGGAAATGCCACTACCATTATGCTCGCCAGTAAGTGTGTCTTGCCGCTCTTTCCCTTTTGATCTCCCCAGCCAGCGTCACGAATTCTCCGCCCGAACTCGCGTTCCGCCCACCCTCCTCCCCCCGCTTCCCGAGCTGCTCGCGCGATCCCGGAACGTTCTCTATCGATGTTAAGAGGTTTTCTTCCGGGAATATTCTCACCGTGCAAATCGCGTTTCGCCCCGTGTATATTTTCGCGAGGAAATTATAAGCTCGCCTTGCCCCTCTTTTGATCTGCGAACCCTCCATTTTAATATCCTCCGGCACGAGAGCCGCCATTCACGCGCGCAGATTGAAATCCGACGACTTATATTCGACATCGCTTAATTGACTCTTTTTAATGAGATGCCTCCTCCTGTACTCTCGGAAGAGCAGTTCATGGAAGGCCGTTAGATATCCTCTTTTAGATAAGATTCAAAGACGCGCCTCTTCTTGATTCGCATCAAGGGTGCGATCGTTGGAGAATAAAAAAATTTCCAGCGTAATTGAACTTATTAAACTAAAGACTAATTAAACTAGATTAAAAATCTATAAAAATCTATCTTTACATACCGAATACGCTTATCTATTAACGGTATAAGTAGACCGATCGTGTTCTGAAGTAGTTTATGCTGTTCGATCGTTGTTTAATTGATTAATTCAGTCCGCGTCTTTTAATTCATTAATTGAAGACAGACCCGATCGCGATGTTTTTCCCCGAGAGCAGCCGCTGGCCGAGCGGATTATAAGGGAAAGCTGGCCATTTCTCTCCTCTCTTTCCCTGAACACAACGCCGTCTTTTCATAAATCCCGGTTAAGTTATCGGGAGGAGGGGAGGGAGAATATTATTGCGAGAGTCTGTGTGAGATTCGCAAAATTATGCCCACTTATCCGCGATAATCGGGGCTGGATGTAATTGGTTTAAATGCTTTTCCAGGCGAGCTAAGATGCAGAGATTAAATTTCGATAGAGCCGAGAGAGAAAGAGAAAGAGAGAGAGAGAGAGAGAGAGAGAGAGAGAGAGAAAAAGAAAGAGATAGAAAGAAAGAGTGAGCGCGAGGGAGAGGAGCGGTAAATAAGAAGAATCCGTAGTGAGCTTGCGATAGTTAGTTACTCGATCGACTACCTTCGATCGTCAATATTTCCCCTGCAATACTTTACAACGATGTATCGGAATACATCATTGTAAAGCGAGTACAATTTACCGTAAGGGATCTATGCATAAAATATTCTTTTGCATTTCGATTTCGCGACTTTCGATGACATTCGCTGAAAATTACTCTGAGCTGAGTTATCTTTGAGGGATTGTCTGAAACTCTAAGGGCGTGCAGATAAGCGTACCAAAGAAAATTCGGGTCTTTTACCTCGCTGCTGTGTTCTGTCCGAAGCCTACCGGATAATCGGCATAAGATACCTCCGACGGTTCCTTTGTTAGAGCCGGCATTCACCTTTTCCGTAGGAATCTGTTTGTAGTTAGATGAAGCACGTAGAGAGGATTGCGTTACACAGTACTGATAGCTGGAAGACTTTGATCCTCGAAATCATCGTTCCCACGTGTGAAAAACAGAGGGGATTAGGCGGGCAGAGGCAAAGTTCTCTGTAAAATAAAAAAAATTGACCGCGTGATTTTCGATCTTTCACGATGAAGACGTGTGTGAGCCATTGAGCTTCGCTATCTCCGTTTAATCCTCCTCGATTTTGATTATAACGCGACGGTGTGTATGTGTGTATGTGTGTGTGTGTGTTTGTGTGTATCTGCGTCGTGTCTGCGCGAACACAAACGCATTTCGTAGAGACGTTATATCGGAGATTATCGCAACTAATTAGAAATAAAACCGGCACAGCCTTTTGGCTGTTCACTCCGATTATCGCGATATTTTTGTCCGTTCACGCGTCACGCGATAAAAGCCGACGAAATAGGCGTGATTGAGCGTAGACGGCGCAGATAGAGAGACGCTAATCGAGGGAAGGCGCGCCGGTCTTTCCTCCTCTTCCGACTCGTCACAATTAATTGCCGAAATGGAAGAGTCGAGCCGAGTATAATTAGCCGGGGAACGGCCGCGCACCGCGTAGTTTTTGAATACTTCTAGCCGAGTCGGCGACGTGTATAATTAATCGTAGTGAAATATTCCGAAGCGCTGATCATCGGCAATTAATTGAATTGCTAATAGCATTTCGGTTTATTATCGAGAGACGTTTAATATTCAGCGGGCCCGCATTTGTGATTGAGCCGCGCGTAGAATGAATAGACCGTATATTATCCGCGGTGCCTGCGTATTGCCGACACCCCCGCGGCTTTTATACGTCGACTCCGTGGCGATGACCGTACGACGTTTGGAAAAGACACTCCTCCGCCATTCCTGCGGCTATCCACGCTCGAAATCCATTTCGAATTATCCGGCTCCCGGCGAGCCGTGGGTTATTTCCAGTTGACTCGTCCACGCGTGGGGGATGAGCTCTCCCCTGGAGCTCTTCGCTTTACACATTTTACCACCGATTAATTCGACAGACGCCACGCGAGTATTTTGTATGATAGACTCCGATCTCTGTGATCTCGTCCGCGCTGATCTGAATGCGCTCGGTCGATTCGGCCGCGCGAGTGTCTTCGACGTGTTGTGACGTTGTAATTTTGTGCCAAATTATCGAGCAGTCGTGTTCGGTCTTCCTTTTCTTTCCACGTCTTCGAACCGCGCGTCCGGGAACGTTTGTCATTCGTCACTCGATCGCCCGCGAATGGAAATCTGTGAATGCAGCGGACTTTGCGTGCCGGCCTGTTTCTCGGATCGTCAGGAGATGACTGTAGATGCGATTTCATAGACATGCGAATTAGTTTCTCTGGTCGAACATCGCTCGCACGGTGCCTCATAGTTCGTCTATCGCGAGTAGACTAGCAGCGCTCGGCGAGGTAGGCATTTTCTCAGTAGAACTTACCCGAACGAATCTTCCGTCGTCGATTGGCAGGATCGGCGACGTACGATTGCGCTCTTAGAATGCATATGAAAATGGCGAAATCGCACCGTAAGGATCAATTAGTCGTAGTTGTGAAACGCGCGGCACCGCCGCGCATATGCTTCTACGACGTTAACGCTCGTCCCGCTGTTTCTCTTCCACAGCGATATCTCCGGCCAGCGGAAGTTACAACGAGACCGCACACACCCTGCGATTCGCCCAAAGGGCGCAGAGCGTGGTCAACCGACCAGTGGTCAACGAGGATCCCGTGGCGAGACTCGTCCGCGAGTTGAGGGACGAAGTCGCCAGGTTGAAGTCCTTGTTACTCGAGAAGGCAAGAAACTCAATTGCTACTTTATCCAGCGGCTTACGCGAGGGAGTATCGGCTCGGTTCGATTAAATAAATCGAACGATAAATCGAGTTGACCTAATTTCAGCAAATTGATAGTGATATAAATCATACGGAGCTTTGAGTGTGTGTGTGTGTGTGTGTGTGAAACGTGAAATAAATCGAATCGACAAACATCGTGCAACAAGAAACTTCTTTCCTCGAGGAAGCCGATAAAATTTTGGACAAACTCGAGAGAGAAAGAGAGAGGGGGGGGAGGAAGGGAGGGAGAGAAATACAACACAGATCTCGATACCTGAGCCAAATTTCCCGACGAGACAGCGCGATTATTCATGCGCAACGGGTCGTGTCCCGTGCGACAAAATACCTCTGGTATTTTTATCACGCGTGTCTGCGCGCAGAACGCCGCCGGTTCGATCGATTAAAAATTAGCGGCGTATTCTCCCGCTTGTCCCGCGGCGCGACAAGAATGAAGAATCGGGCTTTTGGCGGGAGGCGAGTCTGAAAATGCGAAAGGATTTAATCCCCGGTCTGATGTTGATCGAGCGACTTTATAACGCGGCCGGAGCGCTCGCATGCTGCTGGCGGAAAATATTAATGAGCCTCGAGCGGCGCGCGATCGGTAATAGCGCGCGGCATTATAAAACAAATTTCGCAATTTCGCCCCGACATGAAACGCGGATCCGCGATAAATAGCGGCCGATTTTTCAGCCGCGCCGCCTCGCGCGCTCGACGCCGCCGTGAGAGCGCGGGAGTTTATTATCGGGATTTACCAATACGAGAAGCGGAGCGATATTGTCCGATGTCATTACGTAAATGAGATTCATCGATCGTTTATTTGACACTTATTGAGCGTTCGTCGCGAGCCGATTGGCCGAACGATTGCTGATAAAATATAACACACACCGGTGCGGTTACGCTTAACGAGCGATCCGCGTTTCCATTTCCATCAGCCGGGCTGCGCTATCCTTCATTTCCGCACATTGCATAATCGTCGATTAATTAAATTCCTCATGCTCCCCGTCCGCTCCGCAATCGTGACTCAGTCGATCGTGAGCTTTCACACTGTGTATTTCGAATCCGCGATGCGATATTATTCATACGCTTTAATTTCTTCGTTGCGGACCGCCTATTATAATTGTTACGCACGTGGGTATGTGTGTGATGTATATCCCCGCGGAGGGGAAAGAAATATATATACAAAACTCTGTATGAGATCAAATCTTAATGTCGAATGGGCCGACAAACGCAGTGCGTTGGTCTTTGTGCGGAAATAATGTTTAATAGAAAATACAAATTATTGGCAGATATGAATACAGAAATAGCACAGGGCCAAAATGCGTTTATGAAATATATGTTTAAACGTTTCGGTATTATTTTAAATTATCTCCGACAAATAATAAAATAAAAAAAAATTAACGAACGTGTTCCTGTTGTTGGGAACTGTAAATATACGGCTGTAAATTGTCAGCAAATTCGGGCTGACGAGCGAATGGAATGACGATCGATCAATTTACGATTGCACCTTTATCAAAAAATATATTTCAGCAATATTTACAAAAGTTTTATTATATTTCAAAATATAAAATATATTTTGAAATGTCCTAAAAATTATCTTCTATCAACACCTGGTAAAAAATTTACCTCGGTGTGAGCATCGATAGTTTTGAAACGCGCTGTACATAACACGGCGAGACACGTCAAGATCGTAAATTGAGAAAAATCGAAAAACACTTGGCAAACACACATCACTCTTTCTTTAACTTGAAATTAAAATAAAATTGGTTATATGAATATCTTGTTGCAGGATATCGATCAGGGGGCTAAAACGTCGTGTTGCTGCGGCAAAGTTCAAAGTTCAAAGGATTCGTCGACAAACCCTCAGTATCGTGAGGGACAAGACTCGCTCGACACCTCGCGCTTCCGAGAACTCGTTCCGAGGAACGATCTCGCGCTATCGAAGGACGAGAAGCCCTTCGACTCGTTGTCGATCAGGAGGTCCAACTCGAGCGACAGTGTGATCACCTACGAGACTGGTTGCTCGGCCTTCATCAGAAAGTTCAGCTCTTACGAGCACCTGCAGCCAACGGACCGTTTCGCTGGTAATTACAATCAGGCGAAAATCACCGAGCTGAACGACGAAAAGGACGAGGTGGTAGACGAGATCAACGAGCCGGTGTTCGTGGACATACCGACGCTGGTGGCGGTGTTGATCAAGCCGGACGACAGTTTGCAAGAGTCCTCGACGCAGATCGAGGAGATTTGCTCCGACGAGGTGCAGGAGGACTCGATCGACACCGACTTCATCGAGGTTGGCAACGACGAGTTCGACGGATCGGACAAGGTCGACGACGTTGATCTGGACGATCGCAGCAATAATCCCGTGAATTGCTGCAACGCTCTGGATGACTCAGGGATCGGCGAGTTCCCGCAGACTCCATCGAGCCAAACATCCGTCCAGCGGGACAGCCCGAGGGGTAAGTTCCACAAACAAAATTCGATCGACCTATCGTCATCGAACCTGAACGTCTCGAGGAACTTCGGCTCTGTCGAGGGGATCAGCAAGAAGAAGGAACCACTCTCCGGCCTCCAGCGGTCGCACACGAATTTGGAGAAGCGTTCAACGCTATCCGAGCGAGCGAAGAAACTCAACAACATCCGCGAAGTCGACGATCGTAAGACTCACAGTAAGTCTACTGGTATCTGGAAGGCAATCGGTAGCAAAGATCAGTTGCACAGAAAGAGCAGCAACGACTCCGACAAAAGCCTGAAGGATTCCACCAATGAAAAGAGCGGCTTCAATTACAACTACGGCCGTAAACCGAGTTTGGAGAACCTGAAGAGGAAGACCAGTAAAGATAGCAGCTCCAGCAGCTCCAAAGAGGAGCAGATCCTGATCTCGAGCTTGACGCGCGACAAGTTATTGCGCAGGAAGAGCTCCTTAGAACAAGAAGCGGCGGCCAGTGGAAAGCCTCATGCGACAATCCAGAAAGTGAAGCGCGCCGAGATCGTAGCAGCCGTGACCGAACGACTTTACTCCAGCAGGAAGCACATGGAGGAGACCATCAATATGGCGACCAACAACGCATCGGGCACACGCTCGCCGCCGGAGGGCACCGACGTGAAGCTGCCCTCCCTCAGCAATAGCGGCAGCAGCGGCTTTGCCGCGAGGACGAAGCTCCAGGAGATCTCGCGGAGGATGCTACTGAAGCGACGCAGGATCAACGTGGAGACGCAGACGGAGACGCCGTCGACGTTGCGTTTCAAGGACACCGCTAGTCTCACGGACGAGCCCAAGCTGGTGTTTCAGGACGTGGCGGTCCTCACAGAGGATCACACTGGCTGCGACGAAGCACCGGTGAGCTACCGATTGCCGGTTCTCCGGGTGAAGGACGTCGCCACGTTGACGGACCGGCCGTGGACCCACATTTACCGTTGCAAGGACGCCGAGAGCTTGGCGAACGACTTGGACTTTGACGACTATGAGCAACCGCTTCAGCGCTCCCCACGAAACGACTCCGGCATACTTTCCGACGACACGCAAAATTATACGGAGAGCAGCCGCTCCGAGAGCGCCGAGGTGTCCGAGTTTTACTCGGAGGGTGACAGGAAAGTGGAGTACGCCGATATCTCGACGAACACCTTGGTCTCGTCGCCTGTGAGGAACTCAGCCGTGCAGACGGCGATGCGCCATGGGGCGGTTGATCAGCGGAAGGACATCAATTGCGATCAGTGTTGCAGCTTGGCCTCGGCGAGCAGTATCGAGAAGAACGTCATCTCGATATCTTTACCGGACATGATCAGCATAACGATCGAAAGTACCAACGGTCTGGAGTCCAAGATCGCTGTGGTGGACGGCGGCGAATCGGTGGAGGAGAGACTGAAGCCCATCTCCAGCGACAAAGAGTCTCAGACAGACAAGCAAGTGAAATACGAGGTCGAAAGATCCTTCTTGGAGGATCTGTCGGTCAGGTCGACGGCCATTCAGGCGGACGGCAGAGTCTTCAGAATCGAGAACATCTTCCAAGATCCGAGAAGCAAGAGCTCTTCTGAAGCGGCTTCCGACCTGAGGAAGGAGATCGCGATGAAGAAATCGGTGACCTTTAGGAACTCGTTAGGCACTTCCTCCGTCGTCGAGACAAAGGAGAGTGGCACGGAAATGGAGTGGGACAAGGTGCATGTTGAGCATCTTGGTCAGAGGAAACGATCGATTCTAAAAGGCGGCTTAACACGGGCCTTTATCGCGAGGAGACGCAGCTGCAGCTTGAGTCCCAGAAGACCGGCGCATAAGCTCGCTCGTCACGACCTCTGGAAGAACTGGACTCTATCGCGCCCGGGAAAGTCACCGGGTCTCGTTGGTTATAGTAGAGAAATGATCGATACGCCTTCTCTCGCGCAGAGAAACGTTGATTTAAGGTCAGTCGATGACCTGTCGACTTCTTCCGGGATGAAAGGCGAATGTACTCCGGACGATAAAGGATCGGGAGACACGATTCGTCATTCGTCCAGTCAGATTGTCAGCGATTTTGAGGATTCGAAGAAACTGGAGTCTGCCTCGAGGAAGGCTCTACTGGATTACGACCATAACTTCTCGGACGACAGTCTCGATTGCGAGCAAGACAACATCGCGAGAAAAGCGGGCGATGCGGGAATCGCGGATTCGCATGAAAGTTACGAGAATCTCTGTCCTCCGGATGTAGTCGCGCACACAAAGAAGGAAGCTTCGAAGCCCATGAGTCACGTGGATACGATCAATGCGCAATCCTCTATAGATGAGGATTTTGAGACCATCGAGATAGAGCTTCCAAGGAGGAAAATTACAGAAGAATTGGCAAATTCAATACACGATTACAAATCGCTGATTCTGGGGACGTTCTCATATACCGTGGACAGCGACCCTGAGGAAGAAATCAGCGCTGAAACGTCAGGAGTATCTGATAACATCAATAAGAAGAAGGTGTCGTTTTCGAATCCCAACAGCCCGGAGGAGATAGGCGACACCGTGACAAGTCGCAAAACTTTGGCTAAATCGAGGCAGGTAGCCTTGAAGTCCATCATCAAGAAGATAAAGAAGAAGAAGCCCGGATTGATTGAAAACTTGGCTGTCGTTCAATCAAACATCGAGACTGATCGATTCTCGCAGCGGGAAAAGTCGGAGTCGGCGCCAAGCGAGAAAACCCCGTCCGTTGCGACAGAGAATAAAGATGTCGAAGACTCCAAGGAACAACCGAGCGACAAGAAGATGGAGTTCTCCAACGAAGACAGCCTCGAAGAGCTCTACAGTGAGTCGGACAGTCTGATCAGCGAGGACGAGGACGTCGGTTTATGCATAGCTCCCAGGAGAAAAATATTCGAGAAGTACCTGAACGAAGCGACGGCCTTCATGCGCAACATGAACTCTATAAACGAGTACATGAGTGCCACGAACATGTTGGAGAACGTCCTAGGAAAGCGTCCTAGGAGGCGAAGGAACCGTCAGAGACGCCATCTCTCTGCCAGCAAAGACTACGTGAAATCCCGAGGACGCAGAGGTCTGAAAAATGACACCGACAAGAAACCACAACCAGACGAAGACGACGACAATGTTGTTCCCGTCGAGTCTTACGAGACTTACAAGAGATGCTTGAAGGGCATCGAGAGACTGGAGGCTTGCATCGACAAAGTCGGCGAACACAATCAATTCCTCCGTGACAAGTACGGCATCGACGTTGAATCTGCTGGCGCTAAATCGGGTTTAGCGAGTCCCAGCGTAGATTCCAGAAGGACATTCGCCGTAACCAAGGACGAAGCGGCCCGTCAACGCGAGGGCGCGATTTCCGAGGACGACGTCAACTTATCGAGCTCTTCCAAGATCTCCCCGGCCTTTTTGTCTTCCAATCGAGCTGACATCGCGAAGCAGTCCAACTCGGACGAGAGAGACAGGCAGGAAGCCGTCAAAGTTGATAAGAACGATTTTAACGATGAGAAAAACGACGATCTCACGTCACGGAACGATCTCGAGCGCAGAATCTTTGACCAGCTGATGAGCGCGGCTGATTCCAGCAGTTGTTGTTATTGGAGTCTGAGGAGACCCCGACAGAGACGCCTTTGGAAAATGTCCGATTCTAGGTCACGAAGTCCACCGACTTGCTCGAAATTTCGGGAAACTTTTTGCCGAGACATTCGTGGAGTCTTTGATTTCGATGAAGCCACCGAGGATTATCTCGGCGAAGTTGAGAGTAGTCCGCGAAACACGAGGAAAACGAAGCTCCCGGGGTCGACGAGAGAAGCCGGATCGACTTGGACATCGACTGAAGCTGAGATCGATCCTGCGGAATTCCGCGACAAGTTGCCGATAGAGAATAAAAGTCCGTTAGCAGAAATTAAAATATCAAATCAGCCTACGATCTTGAACACAAAGCTGGAGTATCTCGATTGTCTCACGGATGCAACGAGTCCTGAAGCGACAGGACGAACGTCTCGCGAGGAGGACGAAATTGCGAGAAAGAACATGGGATCAAAGGATAGCCTGAGGATCGACTCGATGAATCACAAATTCGGACCTCTGAGTGTAGAATTGAAGTACCCTGGAAGTCCGAGAGCGAAGTTTTTGGAACTTCTAAAGGAGAGAAGACGAATCGTCGAGAACAGCAGAGGTACGAGTGCATTTTGAACAGTTACACCCGTTATAAATTGTAAATCTATATTTTTTACGTATACATTTTTTGTATGTTAAATATCGCGTCGAGAGAGGAGAGGAATCGTCTGCTTCGGACGATCCGCGATTAAGCGCGGAGGTTTATTGTAAATGAAGAGGAACTTGTGTAAATAACAGCATCATAACGTACGACGACATTGTAAATAATGGCATTATCATAATGTCCCCATAAAGTTCTCATAAGTTTATTAATTCATCAGCGATTTGTTTTCAGCACATACATTTAGCGCGTGTTAATGACTGTATCGCTAATTACGTGCGAAGCGCGTTAATGGATCCTAGCTCGCGAAATGCACATTAACGTTTTAATTGAACGTCATTTATCGACGGGTGCTTTTTCGTACTTAACGTTTGGATTACTAACATAAGCTGAAATTTTTCACGGTCTATTTGCGATGATCGATATTCGGTGTGTCGCGACGCACCGATTATTCTTGTGTACACACGATGCCCTTCTAACTTCATCGGAAAAAGTGTGTACAAACCGTTGTGCGAACGAGTGTACATAATCCTAAGCAATTGTCCTTTAAATTATTCAGTAAAGTGTCTTGCTTCCTGATTATTCATGTCTTTTTCAAACCAGCTATTCACATGATTACATTCATGAATTTTTACGCAAATTTTATCGTGAAAAATAATGGCAGTGTCCCTCAAATAATTTTATTCCAGTTGAGGTCAAGTCAGGTAAATACACCGATCTCTGAACGATGAAAAAAGAAAACTATAAAAGGAAATACTGTATAAAGCCAAATCTCTCTCTTAAAGAGACTCTTTTTTGCGCAAGTAACATATAAAGATGATATTATTTTTTAAGAATAAAGGAAAATTAATTGAGTATTAGTTTCTTCACAATGAGCATTCGATAAACGAAAAATTTCGTAAAGCAAATATCTGGACATCTCTCTTACCTAATAAATCCTTAATTGAATCGACAAATTAAAGCATCAATAAAGTTGGCAAATTCTTGTATCTGTTTTACCAAAAGAAAAAGCAAATGAATGATTAATTTTGCAAAAAGTGTAAATTTATGGAAAATATACGTGTTTATATATCTCGCAACTAAAACTTTAAAATATAAGAAAAGAATTTTATTTTGTACCGCAAATTTCATTTATTCTTATTTAGAGATTAGGTGTTCGAGTATTCATACTTTGACCTTAGTGCATTATACCGCTAGTATTATAATGTTGTATTATTAATGACAATTGTATCATTCACGTTAAACATAACAAAATAACAATTGTATAATTCACATGAATATCGTTTAATAAAGGCTATTTTACGGAGTAAGAAGAATTGAATTTTTCCGACGATTGTGCATTTTATTATAATCGCAGAGACATTGCACGATTATCGACACTTTGTTATTTTATGGTAGATTTATTTAATGAATGTTCTTATCTCAAAAGTAGTCATCATTTCATACATTCCGCTTTTATCTTATCTAATTCTTATCTATCCCATTATAGCTCTGTGTATATATATATAATCTAACTTTGTAATCTAATCTAACTTGTAATCTAATCTAACTTCTAGTTTTAAATATAATCTCAATTATAATTATTATTATCATCATAACCGATTCTCACTACAACTCGGCACTCGCTTTGTGAAATCTAACTGTCGATTAGTAAAGTGTTATTATCGTCATTCGACGAGCCTTACGGGGGGCTTGCCGATGACGATTTTATGAGCGAAGAAATCTCGCGTCGTGAAACGACGGTAATGGCCAGCGCAGGCTGCGTCGCGCACTGTTTCAGGAAAGAACTGACGTATGTGCTGCTGTTGCGTTTTGCAGCAGCGATGCTGAATGTGCTATGATCGACGCCGGCAACTGCGATCCTAATAACGTCGCGGAATTTTTCCTTTCCTCCCTCTTTTCCCTCTCGCCCCTTGTGTCTCTCCTTCTCGCTCGCTCTCTTTAGACCAGACGAACGTCCCTTGTAAAGCGACAGCTTTCGACGGCCATTTCATTTTATTGTGTGATAAATTCCCCGTACGCGAGAAATCTCGACCCGCCTGCTGTATGTCCGTTTACGCCAATCGGCGGACTTCGACTTTCGCTCAAAGATAGGTCCAGCTTGAAGAAAGCAACGCCCTGTTAATAACATGTACAGAGAGGAGCGGAATATATAAGGTGTCCCGGAATCCATGGGTTTGATCGATACGACAGTATTTTTTTCGAGTTCAAATGCAGACGAAACTCCTAACATTGGATGTCGAGGCTAATGTTGGGCTTTTCGTCTCCTGTCTGAGCTTAGAAACCCGTCGTAGAGTTAGGAACTCTGGCGCCGTACCAATTCGGCCACCGAGGCTTCGACCGTTTGCAAAGCGCGACGCTATAGTTTATAAACATCATTCAGCACTAACCCTATACATCCGCTGTCTGTTCGTGAACTAACACAAACAATGCGCTCTTCCGCCGGCGAGTCAAAAAACCAAACGGAACTGTCATTAGGCTCTGAGAAATTCGAGCGCCATTATTGCATTTATTAGCCGAAATTAATTTGCAATAATTGAAACTTTCTCTCTCTCTCTCTCTCTCTCTCTCTCTCTCTCTCTCTCTCTCTCTCTCTTGTATACGGTTGCATGAGCCACTTAATAAAATCTATGATGTCTGAGTCATCGAAAAAACGTAGCGTGGCGAGCGCGTGATAACGCGCGTCGTCATGAAAACGCAAAGGTCAGTCTGACCGCGACCAGACGATGCGGATGTTGATAATTGGAATCGCCGAGAAGCGAATCTAGGCTGCGTTTCCAGGCTGCCTTCTCTTCACCTCGTCGATAAAGGCAAGCCCGACACATACGCGCAGATTACACACATATGCGGCACGTTCTGAAAACTGCCGGCACGTGCCCCTCACTGTGCTTGTCGTATTTGCCTTTGATGCTGATGCAAGCATAACGATGCTCGTTTACGCTCGCGCACGTAGTACGCGGCACAGATAGCAACGCTATCGTGGCTGGCGAAAAGGTAGCGCGCGAAAGAGAGAGAGAGAGAGAGGTGTACGCGCTGCCGATGATTGTTGCAAATTTATGCATGCGTCGGGGACCCGCGTCTCTTCCCATCCACCTTTCATGATCGAAGATCGAAGATCGGCTCGCATCGGGCCGAACTGGAATGCGCGCTTACTTTCGTCACCGGATTATCTGCGGCCCAACTGATTGAACATCGGCGATGTGATTCAAGTTATAATCGGTATAACTATCGTGTCGCAGGTCATTACCGAAGGTGACGGCCGACGTGGGTTATCAGAAGCGTGTTATGAACGGAGCGAGCAGGTTCTGGTGTTCATCCGCTTCGTTCAGTCGTGAATATCCCGATATCGGTTTCGGACACACAGTGTGCCGCTCGTCGTGTTCTGGTGCGTCACGTACACATACACACTTATTGTTTATCAGTCTGAACGGGACCGTCACGTGCATCGGAGGATTGGTCACGAGTGCAAGTATGATTACAGATTGTTTTTTATACGTTTTTGTATGATTTTTCCGCCGACCGACCGTCGTTACGAAGTTCCACTTTTCCTGCGCTTTTTACAGGCCGTGCGCAGACCGAGAATAATTGTCTCAACGTTTAGTGATATATATTAGCGATTAATACAATTTGTTGCGTCATTCGCATCGTGCCGACGTTTTTGTACATCGCGACTGTTGATTGCGCCAAGTAACGGCAATGATTGCTCAATTATCAATTGGGAAATCGTGAAATTTGGAACGTAAAATATAAATAATTTTATACACGTGGGATACATGTGCGATAATATTAATTAAGAAGGGGAAATGTTAAGTCTTGTTTCATCAGTCACATTGACTCGTGACGTCAGGAACGAGAAGTCACGTGTGACTTATTGCTGAGATACACGTTGTTATAAATTTGTACTTTTTCACGTCATCACGTGTACTCGAATATAAACTGGCAGAGTATATCAAATATTCTCCTTTTAGGTTAATAGATTAATAAATCTGTAAATCTTGACGAATTGTTGCAAGATGTGTACGCATTTTCACTGGAAATGTAGGAGGTGTCAAGTTATATGTACATTATTTAATAAGGTAGCGGGTATTAAAGTAACAGAGGAAAAGCTCGCAACGTGTTTCATAAATCTTTACTATCGAGCGCTGATGTGCGAGGAGAAATTAGTTTATATCGATACATAGCGCGAAAAATTCGATGGGTTCGGCACGATATTAATATTCACGCGAACTTGACTGCCGACAGTCTCGTGTCGAAAGACAGTTCGAAGGTCGGCACGATAATAACTAACGGGAGCGATATTCATGCCCGCGGATGCAATAAATGTGTTTGACAACATCGGAGAAACATGCAGACGATTCGTGTTTCGCGTGTCGTGCACTCGCCAGCCAGTCGCGCTCGGAATTCCGTTATGAGGGACTTGAACAAGAAATCGAGTTTCCGGAGTATGTTCGCACTCGAGAACTTGGAGTCGCAGCCGATGAACGGTGATCACCCGCCGACGTCGATGGTCGATGTAACTTTAATTGTTATTAACATCTTGCGGTCGAGACGCGCTGGTATTGTACCGGCCACAGTGCTTCTAAGATGTAGAACGCGATGAATGATGCATGACTGAAAACCCGGGGCGATACACATCCTGATTTTCCTATCGCAGGACGAAGAAATGGAGCTGATCGATCCTTGCTGCGTAGAGGATCAACCGCAAAAGATCACCTTTGAGGATATCACGTCGGCGGCGTTCAAGATAAAATCCGGAATCATCTGTACACCATGTGTGGTAGATATTTTTAAATTTTAATTCTTTGGCCGCATAGCTCGGCGGCAGGTTCGACCCTGAGGAAAAGTCAAAACCCAAGGTCGTATCTTATGCATTGAAAAATGCCTCGAATTGACGGCCTCGTAGAATGACATACGCCTATTTTTCCAAAATTAGATGTTGCATTTTGTCAAAAGATTTTATTTCATCGAAACTGATATAATTTTAATTAGCAAGTTCATTAGTAACCCAACTCGTTCGTATCGTGCTGAATTAATCTTTATCAACTGACATCACATTTGTGCCGGTGATTTACATAATAATTCTTTTATATTTTAAGACATATATCATAAGGAATAAACTGATGTAAATGTATCGTCAAATGCTAAAATATCGAAATAGAGATAAATCGCACGATACCGCATTTGCAAATTTCCACGAATCGGCTGGAGAACAACGCCGGAGGAAACAAGATCGAATCCAATATGGGTTCCTGTGATCGTTACGATTCCGAGATTAAGATCAACTTGATTATTTAGAAATCGCGCCTGTCGGGCACCGGCATGGATATCTACCTGAAGAAAGACTTCGGTCAAGTTACCGGTAGCTTCAAGGAGCGCGGTGCCCGATACGCTCTGCTGCAACTCACCGACGAGCAGAAGTGTGTCGGTGTGATATCGGCTTCGTTGGGCAACCACGCTCTGGCTCTTTGCTACCACGGAAGAGAGCTGAAAATACCTGTGACTGTGGTGATGCCGGTGGTGGCACCGATAATGAAGATTGCGGCGTGTCGGCAGTACGGTGCGAATGTGATCGTCGAGGGCAACGACATGGGGGAGGCCAAGAGAATCGCCTTGAAGCATGCGAAGGAAAAGGGCTTGATCTACATTAACGGGTGCGTATATATAGAGTCTGAATGAATAACAATATCTATTCAACTAAGACGGTAAATGAAAGAAATTTCTTGTTGAGAGAAACTGGGTAATATATTTTTTTTATATTTATAATAACTACGCGTAGTTATTTACGACCGTTTATATTTATAACAAATTCATTATGAAGTTAAATGCACAATTGAAAATCGTAAAAATTGACGAAGGACATCTTCGGATCTTTACTGGTAAGGAAAATGGCCAATAATCATCAGTCATGTTGCTTGTATTTACTTTTACCTCGAATTTTACGAGCAAGAGTAAATGGATTTTTATCTTGAGCTTGACGACGATTATACAATGCTGTCTTCTTTATCGTTGCTCTTTCCAAATAGGTACGATCACCCGCACATCATGGCTGGCCAAGGAACCCTCGGCTTGGAGATCGTCGAGCAAGTACCAGACATAGACGCTGTGGTGGTGCCCGTCGGTGGTGGCGGATTAATAGCGGGTGTTGCGTTGGCTGTTAAAACGTTTCGGCCGAATTGCAAGATCATTGTGAGTTCACGATTTTGTTCTCTTTCTTGTTGATTATCAGTCTACCGTATTGGCCCCTCGTTTTTCGCACTATACGGCCGCAATAAGCTCGAATATCTCAAGGACTCGGGAAGACCGCTCTTGTTCGGAATGAAACGTACTGATAACGAATGTTTTTGAACCTTAGGGGGTCGAGTCAGAGAGGTGTGCGAGTTATCACATGGCGCGCAAAGCCGGTAAACCAACGTACACCCCCATACAGTCAACCCTGGCCGATGGATTGGCCGTTCCTATGGTAGGATACAACGCGTTCGCCACGGCAGATTCGTTGATCGACAAACTAGTCATGGTGAAGGAGGAGTGGATCGCGATCGCGATCCTGAAGCTGGTTGAGAATGAGAAGTGCATTGTCGAAGGTGCGGGAGCGACAGGTTTAGCGGCCATCTTGGCTAGTCAGCTCGATGAGCTCAAGGGAAAAAGGTTGGTGTCTCTCATAGTCTCGTTGATAAATCTTTTGCTGGTCACCTCTCAACGTACCCTCTTAAGATGTTCATCAAACAACACGTTCATCAAAGTAATTAACTGTCTGTGGGAAACGAGTTGCTCTGAAAATCAAACCTTCGTTACTTGCGGAGTCGTCGTGTTTCACGATGCGCGATAAAGCGTAAGCGCCTGCCGGCGGAGCCGTGAATTGGCGATGTGATATTGTAATTCTGCCTGTCAGGGTAGTGTTATTATTGTGCGGCGGCAACATCGACACAACTGTCTTGGGTAGATGCCTGGAGCGTGGATTAGCCGCCGAAGGTCGCCTGCTGAAGTTCACGGTGACAGTCTCGGACAGACCGGGCGGTATCGCGGAGCTCTGCAAGGCCCTCGCGAGCATCGGTGTCTCCATAAAGGACATCATGCACGAGCGGGCCTGGATAATGTCCGACTTATTCAGCGTGGACGTCAAGGTCGTCTGCGAGACCAGGGACCGTGAGCACGCCGAGCAGCTGAAGAATCTACTCTGTCAAAATTACAACCGCGTCGTCTTCGGCAGCGACAATACCTACACTCTGCCGTCAATTACGAGCTGATCCAAATATCTTGTGAGTGTTTCACGCCGATTGGATGATCTCTTCGAAATTTTATTATTTTTACCTGAGATAATTTTTTTATATAAAACACTTTTTCTCTCGCAAATATTTTTAGGCGCGAATGTTAGAACGGCACATCCTGTGCGAGCTACTTTCGACCGGCGTAGAGTTATTGGCGTAAGATGCACGTTAAAATATAGCATGTAAAGATCTTCCTTCAGAATTTGTTCTCGTATTTTTATGCAACGCTCATGACAAACGCGATAATTAATTTTAAGTTATAGGAACATCGAGCAGAGGGGTATTCTATGCGTGTAACTTCGCCGATGGACGCGCTCTGTCGCGAGAATTTTCTGCCCCTTCCGCTCTGCCAACGTTTTACGAACAGTTGTTGTCCGATGTTGTTTTGCAACGTCTGTCAGGGATGTGAAGTGCCGCGAAACGATCGAACCGGCGGTTCGCAAATATCACGGCGCTTCCGCATGCACGTGCGCGCAATATCGCGCGCGTGCGTTGCCGAAGCGTCTCTGGTGGGAAATAAAACTGGAAATACCACCCGTGTGAAAAGCGTCTTCCCTGCATACGCGATACGCGTATGTGCGTTTACATGCGCGCTGCCTACTCGCACGCCCGCGTTACCGCTTACCTGTCCGTTACATCGATTCGTCGGCCGTAGCGAGATTAATTTAGCTAATTGACTGTGAGAGCCGACGATAAATTAATGCCCGTCGAAGGACTTCCGATAGAGTTGTATGTGGTATTTATAAAAATCGTGCATTTAAAGAGGTTTCTTATACTAATATCAACCTTCTCGATAATTTGTGCGCGGCGTGCGTTAACTTTGTTTATTCATTTCTTCTACTTCTCTTTGTTCCCGTTCACACGTGACGCACGTGTGCGCGAAAATAGTCGGTTCAGTTGTTTCACCGCGATCAGCGGCGCACGCTCGCGCGGCTGAGGACACTTAAATAAATAAGTCGAAAACCCCGACGACGGGGTTCACGGGGTCGCCACCGGGGATGCAAAAATACCCACGTAGGCGGCACGCGGCGTCCCGCATGTAGATGCGCCGGAATATTCGTCTCATAAATCCCCCGACCGGGAACGATTTTATGATTGTGTAGCGACACGCGCGCTCGGATGAATCATGCGCTCACGTCGCGTCGCGTCGTGTCGCGTTGCATCTCTCTGTGCGAGAATTCAAGATTAAAACGGCCGATCAATACCTTCATCGCCGCCATTAAGTTATAGCGCAAATCTGCGGGGTGGTTCGATCGATGCGCCCGAACGGGAGGGAAAAATCCCCGGTGACGCGATACGGAATTTCATGCAACGACGCGCGAGCGCGCTCGCCCGCCCGCCCGCCCGCGCGTGGCGGTGGCGGCGCCGCGCTATTTTCCTCTCTCGGGGTTATACGCGGATATGATTGGGTTTTTGCGTAAACTCGCCCGGCCGTAAAGCCCGCTTTTACGAGCCTGATTACGGGTGCCCGACACTGCGCTTATTGGCGCTCCGACGCGCGCCCGGACGGGGCGATGCGTCGTCGTCTTCGTCGTCGTCGACGACGAAGCCGCGTCCTCGATGAAATTCCGGCACGAAGTAGCATCGTCGACGACGACGAGATGCTGAAATCGGTCGTGCCGGAGATGCGCCGCGATTTTATCGGATAATTTTCACGAGCGTTTCATTCTCGATGGTCGTTTTCTGGATCGCGACTAGCTGAGGAAAGAGAATACAGCCGAATTTGAAGAGAACGCACGTACGGGGAACTGAGGTACGTTTAGACTGCGCGTTTACCGCTAATCGTAGCCGTTCGATTTGCGAATAACGTCGCAATCGTCGTGTGGAATGAATAAATCACGAGGAATGCGTCTGACGTGATTTGCGTCCAGAACGTGGCTCTACGCGGGAAGAATTGTCTGTTGTTATAAAACTGAAAACCTCGCTGACAACCTCGCAATTTTCACTCACATAAATTTATTTACCGCGTGTACAAATCTCCTTAGCTATAATATTCAATCTTGCTGAAATCAATCAATCTGTTTCTTCTGTTTCATGTAACGATCAATCAGCCTTATACTTTGGATAGGGGACGGGATAGCTCCTAAAATAATATGTATCAGTGCTCAGTTCCAACGTGTATCTTACATTACTTTTCCACACGGTCACGTCCGGAATTTAGGCATTTTTCGTAGCGGGGCCCTGAGCTTTGTATCCCCTTCGCCGAGGAACGTCGCAACGTCGCACAGCCAGCCAATTTTTCGCCGTCACAAAGTGTTCGATCATCCGCCGTATAGTCCGGACTTGTGGCGTCAAACGGCTATCACTTGTTCCGCCGGTGGAAAAAATTTTTAATGACGCAGCACTTTGTGGCTGACGAGGAGCTGAAAGCGTCGCAGGAAAAACCGGCTGTCTGCGCGACGTTCGTCGTGGATCAGGGGGCCATGAAAGGCTGACGTCTTTCTGCGACAAATGCCTGAATTCCGGCGGTGACGATGTAAAAAAGCAATTTATGTAAGGCGGATATTGAAATGCAGCAGCGATATGCGTGCATCCTGTGTGCTTTTTTGAGCTCTTATTTTCTGATCGCGCGCTTCTCCCTCCTCCTTTCCCAACATAATCGCACTAGCCTAATGCATAATGGAAGTGTAATGCAATAGGAATATTTCGGTGGTGTATAGCTGTAACGTAATGTAACTATTTTCCGCACGGCATAGGGCTGCAAAGTAATACGATTATTTTGGCATAATGCAGCTATAATGTAATATGGCGAGATATAGGATGATTCTTAATTAATTTACCTCCGATGCTTCAGGAAGAGTGAATCTACAGCTCAAAACGAGAAAGATGTCATTTCTGTTTCTAATAAATACTGTTTTTATATTGTTAAAATCTATTTCTGAACAATGCTTTCGAAATAATATGCACGATTTATTATCCTTTACATGGTTTTTTATGAGGTCTTTTTGTCCGACTCAAATGTATTCTCCAATTAGTTTTTAAATATAATAATAACGTGTAACACTCCCCTCGTGATAATAAAGCGACCTCGACGGAAGATCGTTAATTGAATGGAAGAAATTTCCGCCTCCGGCGGATTTGACATCGCGGCTCCGCTCGTTCCCCGCGCTATACAAAGTGATTCCAATTAAAATATAAATACCAACTTTCATCCCGGCGTTATCTATTATTCATAACTGCCTTTTACAAAGCGTGCGTCCTCGAATTGCGAGTGTCCTCGATTTCTCGCAGTATCAAGCCGCATCGAGACGGTTGAATAATGCAGAGTCACGGCGACCGCATTCGCGGAAAAATCTGGGAAAATCTGTTACAGCCTGCGGAATTAGCAAAGAAATAGCGAAAAAAATGTAAAAGTACATATACATATACATATGTACGTAGGAAAAAATATACACAAAAGTCCATCGATCTTTCGGCATCCTGCAGCGGTCGGAGCAGCCGGGCGGAGGGAGTCGCGAATCGCTCGAGGGGGGAAGTAGGGGGTTAGAGCGGCGGCTTGAATTTACAGCATTTAATATCGGCAAAATGAAGTACGGCCGCGGGAGGGGAATGGGCAAGGAGCCGTCGTTTTGCGGCATCGATAAATTCATTTTATTGCCGCGGCTTGTAGGCGGGCGGTCTAACTTCGGCCACCGCCTGCCGATGGCCCCCGTGTATCTATCACGGCGTTTTCCAACGTATCACTCTTTTAAACACTCCCTTCGGGTCTGTGTACGTGTGTGTGTGTGTGTGTGTGTGTGTGTGTACGTCCGATCGCCGCGCACCGGGCACACGTCGATTTATTCGAACGCCACGAAAATGTTCGAGAACATAAAAAAATATATATTTCGATACAGTCATCGGACGTTGCAATAGGAGGAACGAGGCTATTAATTTTTGCAATTTTCTCTCACTTCACATTGTTGTGCTTTTAGAGAGGAGAAACGAATTTTAATCACACACATTATCGTGAGGTATTCCAAAAAATTTGATTTCTTGTGCCTGGGCACATATATTTGTCACATCTCGACATTTCTCGCGATTTGTTCATACACAGCGAAAAATTTGTGTTTGACACGGCGATTCTTTCGATGCGTAATCCTTCCACGAGGATCGAAGGTAAATTATATTTGTAAACGTTGGAAGTCTTGTCGAGGAGTTTTGTTGAATGGTTCTTTCGCGAAGACATCGCGAACAAGTGGTGCGTTCTATTATCGTAATTTTAAGAAAGCAAGACGAGTTGTCGAGAATTCGCAAGAAAATTTTGGGATTTCGCTAAGACAGGGGTTAATAACCATAGGATAATCCAGCCCGTCGGGCTGTGGAATGATTTACCCCTGCAGCTCCCTTCTTTTTTAACTATATCTTAGAGCGCATCGAGAGATTCGTCGAATTTATGAGACTTCGGCTTTAGAGGGCGAGAAACTCGGTGGGGGATTAGCTTCGTCGAGCCATTCTGTGAGCCACGAGCGAGCTTTGTGACCGGTAGAAGACACATTTCCAGCAATTAGCCACCCCTGCGACCGCGAATGTATATACAGATATGTATACGGAGTGTCCTAAAAAAGAGCGCACAGCGATGCGAAATTGGATTTTGATTTTTTTCTTGATGAAGAATTTTTAATGCGCAACTCTCAGTTTTCATCGGTATTTCGTTTACTGTTGTTGCACAAATTCATAGCAGAAATTTTAATGAGATATATAAAAGTATCTAAATTTCAAGCTCAAATTGAATGAAAATTGATACAGATTAGAGGAAAAGAACCATCTATTCACGTTTTAATCAATTAAATTCACTCAAAATTCATGTTAAAGATGTAATAGTCATATACTAAAAAGAACGTTCGATGCGAATTATAATCTTACAAAAAGATGTTTTTATTCAAAAAAGCTAAACTTAACTCGTGAGCTGTCAAGCAAGTTTCCTGCCTTCAAAATTTTGACAAACACGCTGTTCTCGACCCATTCTGCACGGGGACACCCCGTGTATAAACTCGAAGGAAAGCGGCAGGACGAAGAGACTCGTTTTGGTAGCAAAAAGAACGACAAGGAAAGGCGACGCGGAAGAGGGGAAAAAGAATAGCGACGATACGAGAAATGTAGAGAGCGAGACGGGGAAAAAGAAAAACCGACGCGGCCGGATAGGAGTTACTTATTAGTTTTTAAGCTGCTTGTGCTTCGTGTCGTCGTAGAATTAACGAAAGACAAGTGAACTTCTTCCGGCGGCAGGCGAACAGGATGACGTGGATGAAGACTGTCGGTGGAAGTTGAAGAATTAAAGTCGTGCGAGGTCGAGCTCGATATTTCACTGGCGAAGGTAAGGCCGTCGCGGTTGTCGTCGTTATTTCGTTCGTCTTTCGGATAATTACAACGATGCGTCTCACAACGACGAATCTAACTTTTATTCGGTGCAATTTAGACATCTCTTTCTGTCTTTGTCCTTCTCCTCCTCTTCTTTTCTCCCTTCGTTGTCGCTTTGATATTTATCGACGGTTATCAGTCAACAATAATTACTTGCCCGGCGCGCTTCAATTATTCAAGGAACGAGCCGAGCGATCGCTTTGATTGTCGCACGTCGACTGTTACAATGTGAAAGATTCGCTGGAGCGTGACGGTGGAATGCAGTTTTTGTCGGAGTCTTTCCTCTTTGCTTGCTCCCTGGAAAATTCTCGCGCACGCGCGCGCGATAGATTCCTCGTCGTGTTCGATCGAAAGTGTGAGATCGATCCGCGATGCATTCGTCGCTGCCTCGATACAGACGTTGAATGTTATCGTAGATGGTGTAGCCGGACCGGCCTGTTCTTCATTCGCGGATTTCACAAGCGCGTAACGAATGGACGCCGTCCTCCGGGCGAAACGCGCGCTGATTCGCGAAATTTATTTGTCGAAAGTTTGCTCGTTAAAAGTGCGCGTACGAAGCACACACGGATTCGCGTACGTACACGTACGTCCGTCTTACTTGTACATGGCTACGTTGTATACCGTACTTTTCCCTAGCTTCGCTTTCTTCTTCCTCTCCTTCTTCCTTTTCTTCTTATTTCTTTCCTTTCTCCTTTTTTTCTCGATATTGTAACAACGCTGCTAACGTATCTGCCGGCGAGATAAGGGACGAGAAAAGCGCCGGTCGAACGTCTTCACGATTCGCTCCTTTCTTTGCAGCCTTTTAACGCGAATGTCTCTCCTCTCTGATTCCTCTCTTTTTTCTTTACCTTTCCTCTTCTCACCATTCGTTCCTGTAGTTTTTTAATCCTTAACTGGACGGCGCGTATTTGAAGACAGAAGCATCACGCGCCTAACATTCTGTGATCTTTAATTAATTCGCCTGCGAATTTCCCGCCTTGAATATTATTCTAAAACTCGTTAGAAGGATTGCAAAATGTAAAATATAAATTAAAATACACAGGACGATTTACAATAAAATAAAGTTATATTTATGTATGTGCAGAATGTCATATATATAATAATTTATATAGGTCTTCTCACAAGTAGTAGAATTCATCAAACTGAACGAAAGAATTCTACAGTCTATCAGTTTGCAGACAACGATGATCATTTTTGAGATATTAATTACAGAAAATTGGCACGCGAGCACGCGTGATGCGATGGGACGAGCTCTTTCAGCGAACTGTCATTCAAGATATTTCAATTTATTGACAATCTCTCGATAGTGACAAATGTTGCATAATAATGAACAGTAAACATGTATACAACAAATTGTAAATTGATCTCGATCCGATGCGCGGCTGCATGCAGGTAGGAAAAGTTCCTTTCGGTTCCCTCGGAGTTTTTAATTTTTACCGGATTAAACATAATTATTTCCGTTGCGTTTCTTTCACCTGCCGAGCTTCTCCGCATGTAATTAGCAAATGGAAACTAATTCACAACGTTTCCTTGAAAGGGAGCTATTCCTTCCTCTCGTTTGTTTCTATTTCTTCCCGCGTCCGCGCCGCTTTTGCATTTTTACTTATTTGTCCAAAGTATGATTTACTCGGCGTAATTAGCGAAATCTCCATGTAGCCCTGTCGAGATTAATATCTGCGCAAAAAGTAACTTCTCTCTTTCTCGCTTACAATGAGAATTAAAAAGTGCAACATACGCCCGATTACAGACGAATAAGAGCGCATTTTTTATCGAAATATGTACGAGTCAAAGTGCGACACAAGTGAGAAATTACAGATATTAAAATTGATCTATGATTATGTATGTACGACGAAGATTATAAGCCATATATCATGAGTTTCTACTTTACTGCTGTATCGTCAATTTAGCGCTAATTTTCATTTGTTTTCATGGTACTACTTACTCTATTTGCTCTCTCTCTCTCTCTCTCTCTCTCTCTCTCTCTCTCTCTCTCTCTTTGGAGTTCATGTCCCTTTTAACGTATTCAACGATTGAAACGCGCCTTCATTCGCATGTCACAGAGTCTTCGATCTACCTGTCGCTCTTTCAATCGACAAGCATCAGCAGAATCGCATCAAGGCGCACGCCAGGTAACATCAATAAACATCTTTTAATTTCGTTCGTCACGCTTCACGCGACATGAAGCAGCTCCGTCGTGGGCGGGAGAGGAGAGTTAATCGCGAGACGGCTGGCAGGGACGACACTCGCGTGAATAAAGTACGAGGCCCGGTAACGAGCTTAGCGCGCGAAGTGATTTCGGACGGACGAACGGACGGGCGGCGCATACCTGCAGTTAAATCCACCTGGCGTGTGCATCCCCCGGCGGCCGCCGCCGGAGAGGGTCGAGGACGAGCGGGGGTCGCGACACGGCCTTCCAGGTTGCTGGAACAACAGCCGGAGTGGCGCGCGGCTGTTCCGTGACGTCGCGCCGCGGCGGCGGCGGTTCCGACGCGGAAAGCCGGCCCCGCTCGGACCGACGGACGGACGGATCATGTCGGAATGCTAACGCCCGCATTAATACAAACTAGCGGCAGAACGTAATTAGCGGCAGCCTGGACGGGCGTCGTGCGTTACTCTAATGCACCCGCCGCCAGTTGCTACACGTTCGCGGACGAACGACGCGCCCCGTTCACTTTCGACACCCTCCCCTCCCCCTCTGCCCTCTCTCACCCTGCGCGAATGAGGGTCGCGTTGCGCCACGGTCAATTTAGCGCGGCGTATACATGAGAGAGGTGATACGCAGAGAGTAACGCTAACTCGCGGTGTTTCTCACGGACGCACGATGGATTTCCAGCTTGCGAGAAATCCAATTCGGTCGATGAACCGAAATCTGACGGTTATGAGAGTAAACGGCTCCTCTTGAGGCTGTGTGATTTCCGTTCAAGGTTCTGACCGTGTGGCCCCGTCTTGGGTTCATCTCCGAATGCTGCCATGTAGTCCATGAAACGATCTGTACAACATTTGGGGATGAACTTAAAGACGAGCTTAAATATAAGGCCAAACTTTAAACAGCGCTCTTAAATTGCACGTGAAACTTGATGATTGACGCAATTTCGCAGGATGCAAATTATTTCTCGCTCCTGTCGCAGATCGTGAGAAGTTTGCATGAACGATCCTGGAGCGCCGCGCTCCACTTCTCGGATATAGTCCTTTTCCAGGACAATCGCTTCCAAAGATTGTCCTCGCGAGCGTCGCCAGCGCCGACTGACTTCGATCGTGCACAAACTTACTGACTCTCTCGCGTCTCGCGTTTTACGACTCGAGAGATTCAATCTTCCCTTTTTTTCGAGACGGCGGCCAGAGGAGGAAGGGAAAGGACACACTGCGGGAAACCACCGAGGCGGAATAACGTGGCGTGATTCGCGGATGACGGATGTAAAGCGGCGGAAGTCCCGGATACGAGCGGGACCAAAGTTTTGATTGGGACACGACGAATCGGGTCAGCCGCGAGAAATACATTTTACAGCCGGGCTTCTGTCGGCGACAGGTCGGCGGAGTCCGCGATTCGTCGGTAAAAGCATCGTCGTCGAAGAAACACTACGGCGACGTTACATACCGTTAGCGTTCCCGTTCGGGCGACCGACGTGGCGTTTCATGGCGTCTCTGTTGTTTTCGATTTTTTTTTAGCGATTCCTGTCGCGGAGAAGAATTGATCTTTCCCTGTATTCGACAAACGCGGAAGTACCGATTTTCTGAGCGCGGCGTTACTCTTTTATTCGAATCCGCTCGATCGGAACCAATCGCGCGCCCGCGTTACCTTTATTTTATTTTCCCTGTCAGCGAGAATAATTTCGTGGAATTCCTGCGCGTAAGAACGCAATCGTGAGTTTAGTCTTTTTTTTTGTGAACGATGGCACGACGTTCAAAATAATAGCCGAGGGAATCAAATTATACGCGCTCCGACGAAATCGAACTCGTACACGAGATTCTGTTTCATTCGGAGAGTTGAAGGCTCAATCGTGCGTTTCATGTCGTCAGCGCAGTATAGGGCAGTATAGGAGAAGAAAAATATGTCTGCAGACTTAAGCCCGCTTAATTTTTCATACCACGGTGCTCGGTATTTATTTTGGACCTTAACAATTCAATCGTCTCTTGAATATTGAACCGGTGCTAATCAAATTGAATTCGAGGCGAATTCAACAGCACTGATCTGTCGAGACGGCGTCGCTGCATCCTTCGATCGATTTATTTCAACACGAGTCTCGTTCGTTCGTCCACGTGCACCACTGAGCTTCGTTCATCCGTCACTGTTCCCATCGCATGATACACGTGCAGCCGAGAAACACGGAGACATGACGTCGGCGATGAGTTGCAGACAGACGGGCCAGCGCCGACTGGTATCCACTAATGAGCAACGTTACCACCTTGTTCGAGCAATCTACGCAGGTGTCTCGGCCGCGAAAGATTCGCGGAAGACAATCACGCTCGACAATCGTATTACAGTCCGATTCAAAACACCTTCTCTCGGATCGTCCACTAGCATGATTTCGGCGGATTTCATTTTAAACATTCGAACGCTGTGAAATTTACGCGATTCAAACACGCATTCCGCAAAATTTTAACTGTATTATTTTTTTCGTCACGCACAAATGTTAATCGTTATTTTCTAGCTCAGTTGAGGTTTATTACGAATTTTCGGACTGATCGATTTTGAAGCTGTGCGTCTGACACCTCCTGAATTTGGAAGTCCGTTAAAATGTAATTAATACAAAATGTTAATTACGTGAAATAAAAGCAATGTGTGTTAATTATGCAATTTACTTAATTGCAAATAAAGTATGCACGATAAGCGAATATCAAACGATCCCATAATTTCAATGAGTAAATAGAATCAATATTACCAGGTCATATTTTATGATATTAATTTCATTTTATACATAGTGTTATTTTAGCTTCATTCATCCATTGAATATGTAAGAGTAACGGGTAAATAAAACAACAAATTTCCTTCCAAATTGACAGTCCGGATGTTAAACATTTCGCTAGGATTCGGCGATTCGAAGGAGACGAGGAGGAAAGGGTCAGAAAGGTGCAGATAAGAAGCCGGTAGTGCACACATCATCGCATCGATCGGAACGACACGTGTTAATTAACGCGCGATATCAACGGGAATCCGACCGAATAGTTCGAGAGCCGACAAAAAATATTTTAATCGCCCGCTTGCGGAATCTCGTAACGCACGCACCGTACTCCGCAAGGTGGCGCTTCGCTCGCCGGCGTGCGACGACGTACAGCGGTCGGCTGAAGGAGAGCGATGCGACGCGCGGAAGTACGAAAACAAGGTACGGAAAAAAATTACCTCTCCTTTCAATCGCCTAACATTGCCGCCTGCCATTGAGGGATCGAGGCGTGACATTATATCACAACATTCCGAAGCCAGAGGCGGTCGCGCTCACACGCGGGCTTCGTGCGTCGCGTGCTTTCTCGAGTGTTTAGTAAGTTAACCTTACTTCACGTTACTCTTCGACACCAATTTCAGCATTTTCGATTGACTTAATCGGCCGATTGTCCCATTGGAATGGACTAATCGTACTCATCGTCAAGCACAATTAATCTGAACTGACTGATCACAGCTGACACACTGAATCGGTCTATTTAGTTGATCGAAGATGGTCAAATTGGTCCTTCGTCGGCCAACGAGCGACACGTATACGACGTATATCGGTATCGGTGCTTTCGTTACAGTTTCCGGCGAGTGATCGGAATATCTCGTCGACTCCAGAGATATTTCATCGGCTCTTCGTCGGTATCGCGTGTTAATTAACGCGTTTCTCCGTCGAGTCGTATCCGCGCGTGTGTATCAGTGCCACCAAGGAGCAGCCAGGAATCAGGACGCTGGATCGGGAAAGCAGGACGGAGGATGCAGGACGCCGGGAAACGAGTAACGGCATATCGTATATTTTCAGGTATATGAAATTATTTATTGTGCGGTTTTTTGCTTTTGACTGACGAGTGGAAGTTTAGTCGGCTATTTATAGTTCGTCAGCACTTGACGAATAATCATAGCTTTATGAATCTCCGATTATTGGGGAGGGGAGGTGGGGAGTTAACATACATCTGCATTTATTTCACGTAAAAAATATCGGTCGTATAACTATTCATGAATATAAATTTTAAATTATGCTCTCAATAAAAGATCCTAAATAATTTACAACTATGAATACTGACCAGAAGAGTCAATGAAATGCATTCAGACGTGTCGGTGCAAATTGCCGCGGTATTAGTTGAAAAGAAGATGAAAATGTTGCATTACAGACGCGACGAAGCACGACGATAAGTTCACAACGAGCGACATCGCGAAACAAAACTCAAACGTTCTTTGCGAGAGAAACCTCCAGACAACGGTACTCTTTGACCAATTCAATTAAATTTATCTCAAAGGCAGCTTCCACGTCGAAGGGTCTCCATGAATTTCATATCGCTTTCGGCGTTTGATTATGATCGATTCTGACGGGATATTCATAATTACCGGACATAAATAATTGGTCGTAATTTAGTTTGTAACGCGAACAACGCGTCGAGTCGCGCCATTGTGATATTATATATGCGTAAATTATAATGGACATAATTAGTGTAATAGAAATTCCGTTATTATGCCATTCATTGATGTATGGCTGATTTGCCGTTTGGAAAATTGCATGCCTTTTGCTACCTGATACTGTAGTAAACTTTAAGATCACATATTCAATATTGAATATGGGACACAAATTGAACTCGAAATACCCCGAAATACAATCAAGAATTTCATTCTAAAATCGCCCGACTGACAATGGACCGACCGTAGAAGATATTATTCGCGACCGTTGCATATCGCTTTGTCGGCAACTCGTGAGCTCAGTTACGGCAATTCGATTGCTCGGTATCGGCAAACGTCGGGCGAAGAAACTATTGCGGCCACCGAAATGAGCGATGCAATCGACCTTGCAAATGGCGACGATGGCCATCCAATCTCGACCGACACACTTGAGACCAGCAAAGTGGATGAATACGAAGTTGGAAGGACGTCGTTCGTATAGCTTCCCTACTCTCTGACCAGCTCTCGATTGTTTCGAGTGAGCTCGAGCTACTTTCTTCGAGGACGCTCGTCCGATCGGGAATACACCGGTGCTCGCGATCCTCTCAATGTGTCCGTTTCCGTCCAAGCGGTTTATATATTTCGCTCGGTAATGGCTATTCATGAGAATTGCTGATAACGCTTTCGATATTTCAATGCAATCGCCGGGATCGATATCATCGTCTAAAATATAAATTCAGTGTCAGGCTATATCGACCCGATAATTAGAAAGACTCGTGAGTTCTTTCTCTTCTCTCTTTCTCGTAATCTAATTTTAATAATTCGGTCGCGAAAAAGTATCTTTAACACTTGTGTGATTCATAGTTGAAGTAGACAGAGAAGTGGACTTTATTTCAATCTCGATTAATTAAATTCTCAATCTCAATTCTGAAATTAGATGCGGTAGCTAGAAACTAGATTCCATCTAGTAATGAAATGATTTCGCGGTAACTGATGGTCCCTGAAGTACCAGGGAAGTGAAAAAATAACAAGCTGTCGGATACTTTCTCATTTCCAAATGCGTACCTCTATTCATCCGGAGTATTAGAGCTCATTCACGTATGTCGGCTATTGTTTAACAAAGCAGACCGTGTAGAGCGCGTTTCAGCGTTCGCGGTAAGGCGAAGTACGATCCTAATTAAGAGGAATGCCGGCATTACGTTCTGTTCTTACTCGCGGTCGCGGTTGTTCGCCTGGAGAACGACGGGCATTATCTTTAATGAGAAATTGCGTTCAAGCCGGCTGCACCGCGAAGAATCTCTGGCGAGGTTGTATCGGTGGTAACAATTCTCTCTTGACATTACGTGCCGCGCGACGCAACGTCAAGAAAATTGTTTCCCCAATAGTGGCGGTACGGCAGCCCCGATGCTCTCCTTGATTTTCGACAATCGCCTCTCGAAATGTCGATCGTGATTCTGAAAGGGAAAAGAGGTATTATCCTATTCGCGGCTCTCCATTGACGTATCCGCGTCTGATTGAAATATCATTTTTTATCGGATAGTAAGATAGTAACGAGGGAACGCTTTCTGTAGTCTTCAATTTTGCGAGGAATCTGCGCGTAAGGAAGTTTCATAAAATTTTGGTGCGCTTTCGATAGGAGCAGCTCGCTCACGCGTTTAAGCTAGCTATTTGCCTCAATTAAGTTTACAATTATAACGTAAATAACGCAATTCTATTACGAGGCCGGAGTAAGATCGCGGCGGAGCTGTGATGCTCAGTCGTGACGTAATTTGAGATTCGATTACGAAACTCGAGCTCGTTCTCCTCCATGTTTCAAGCGTATTACGTGCAATTTTAACGTTTCCAGAAATGTCTGCTTTCTATATATTTGTGTGTAACGAAGAGTCGACGTGATCTCGCGATTTGTCGACGTTGAGAGTTCGTCTCGACAGCGATCTGGCAAAAAAAGAAAGAAAAGAAAAATATATATAAAACGTAACACATTCCATTGAAAGGGCAAAAATAGCCGTGATATTTTGTTACACGTGTACAATTTCTTCATCGATCTGGATTATAATCTTTATATTGTTTTCCGAGCGCGCGCTCTCTTTTTTAGTTACATGTCCGTATAACCGCGTTGTAACGAACCTGATGACCTAATAACACCAGATGGTCGAAAGTCATCCGAGCTTGAAAAAGCGCAAAAATACAATCAATTTTTCAATTTTCGAAATCGAATTTCTCCAGGATGAAGTTTCGTTAAACAAACAAAAAACGGAAAACCGAAGAAAAAAAGAAAAAAAGGAACGCGAAAATGGAAAAAATATTCAACGATTTCAATTTATTTTTACATTAAAAATCACCTCGTCACCAGGCGGTTACCGTCGCCTCTATCTTTCCTCTCTCTCTCTCTTTCTCTCTCTCTCTCTCTCTCTCTCTCTCTTTTTCTCCGTGCGACTCTGCTCCTCGTTCGAACGATAAAGTACTTCTGAACGGACAAAAAACTGAAAATGAAGGCCGCGAAACAGACGTAACAAGAAGGAGCGTGGTAATCTTGACGGACGAAACGGCGCATGCCAGATGCCGTGTCGCTCCGATTTAATAGCCGTCGATGAACATTTGCTAATAGCCGGCTTCTTTTTCATACCGAATGAAACACGGCCACGTCTGGTGGCGGAGCAACGGGGTTGGCGGAAAGGAAGGCGAGGGGGTTAGCGCCGGAAGAGAATCAATTACAAGCTTTTAGTCTCGTTAGCGAGGTGACAAGCCGGCGCGTCGTTCTTCCCTTTAAAGATAGAAAGGTTATTAATAAACGTCACGCGCAGATAGAGCCGTCGTCCTAACGAATGGCGCGAGCGGCATAAATTTTCCCGCCTTGAAAATATCGGCCTGCTGCTCGTTGTCGTCGTTGTCGTCGTCGTCGTCGTCGTCGTCGTCGTCGTCGTCGTCGTCGTTGTCGTCCTCGTTCTCGTCGTCGTTGTCATCGTCCTCCCCTCCTCCGGTCGAAGACGACTCGAGGCTGTGAATAAATTCGTTGCCCGTCCGCGCGACCACTTTGTCGGCTATTTCGATACGTGTCTAAGGGATCAAACTCGAGATTATTTCACACAGCCTCGCTCGCGTCGTTTATGGTGAAGTTTATGGCGAATAGCAGACGCTGTACTCTCGGATCCACAATCCGAGGACAAGCGCTCGCAGATGAGCGCCAACGTTAACGGCGAGTTTGACGAGTCGTTAATTAACCGCGAATAATCCGGCGAATCGGGGTATCGCAATGAAAGCATCAGGGAATTGATGACGCTCACGAGCAGGGAGCATCGTCGGCCGGGAGTAGGAGCAGGAAGAAGGATCACCGACGGTGGATGAAGACGATGGCGGCGGCGGTCGGGGAAGTCTCGCGCGAGACGCAACAACGTGGAATGGCGGCGGGAGCGGGGGAGGCCGTGCGCGATCTCCAGCGTCTTCTGGAAGAAGATGATGCACGAGCACACGGGGATGACAGCCGCATCCGGTGCTATGCGGACGGGCCGGGGCAGGGAGGGGAGGGTGGGCGCGGGAGCGCGCGCGAGCTCAGAGAGATGCATTTCCCGGGGTTTATTTAACTGTGCCACGTTATATACGCCAGATGATAGACCGCCACCAGTGTTTCTCGACTAATGCGCCATACCCTCGTTCCTTATTCCCTCGACGTTGCTTCTTTCCTCTTTGATTTTTTTTTTTCGTATTTATTTCTCATCGTTTCATCACAGCGCGGCCGTCCGCGCGTCTGTCCGTCGTCGTCGTCGTCGGCGGCGTCCGGCTCTAAATAAGCGAGCTAAACGTTACGGAGGGAAAGCACCGAGAGCACCACTCAATCACGGTCGGTTGGGAGGGCGGAAAATACGATACAATATATTTTACCCGTGCTGTCGCACACGTAATTATTCATTCGTTTGATGCGATGGAAGAGAAATTACGACGGCGGGTGGTTGTTGCCTGTCCGTTTTCTCTGTTTTCTCTTCTTTTCGCGAATTATCACGCTTATTTTGAACGGTTATTCCGAGCGAGTTGCGTCTTCTTCACCGGAGAGTGAAGCGAGGGGATTGTACATTTAGACATAAAGTTTCCAATGTCGCGGCTTTTTTTTAATCGCTACGATTTATGAGGCACTTCTATGTCCGACGGAAGCGTTGCTTCGTCACGTTGATGATAAATGGATATTTACAGTATGCGCAAAATTTCATTATTTTATGAACGTCTCTGCAGAGAAGTCTGCAGAAGTGGAAATTAAAAAAGAAAGAAAAAAGATGGATTGTAACAAAGGGAGAACGCGGTGTAACGTCGATTGCGACGGAAAAGTTTCGAGGATCGTGCAAAAAGAGAGAGAGAGAGAGAGAGAGAGAGATGAGAGACAGTAGCAGTGACTCCGGTGAATATAAGTTTTTAATAAAAGCGGGCCGTGAAAGAAGCGTGTACGACAAGGACGAGGAAAATGTTGTTAATTAAATTCGAGACATAATAAAGCCGGGTAGGGGTAGATAGGTAGGTAGGTAGATAGATAAGCAGGCAGGTAACAAACAGTAAGAGAAGATCACCGCTGGAAAGAGAGGTCGGATTTTCTCGAGTACCTTCCGACGCGAGCGCGCCGCGTAAAAATGAGAAGAGGAGATTAATCCGAAATTCTCGCGGCGGGCGAGCGAGCGAGTAGAGCGAGGAGTCGCCCTCGTAAAAGAGGATAGAAGAATTCGAATCGCAGGAAAGTAAAAACAGAAATACAGCAGGTGTGTCGTAAGATGTGTCATAACTGCGCAAAGTCCGACTAAACCGCGTCGTCGCGATAACACTCGGACTGGAACGACGCGGCGATAATAAACGAATTTTACCGCCGGTGCTTATGACAATTCGCTCGTGGTCGTTTATTCGGCGCGTATAGACGTTTCACGCCCTGCGGCACATATCGTACTGCGCTTTCCTCTCGGCGAAATTTGTCACGCGCCGCTTTATTACGAGTCAATCTCGGCGCGGAGAGAGAGGATGCGGTTCGTAAGGCGGCACGTATCGGAAAACGAATCGGGAAAATCCGCTTCGTTATCTATGTAATAGAATAAATATCGGAGAATTGTCATATTTTATATAAGCTCCAACGCGAGCGTCGCGCTCGTATGTATCACTAGTAGTTTTTCGGTGTCGAAGTTACTGCTCTTTTTTCTCTTGCCCCAGATTATATATATATATATATATATATATAGTCATTGCAGTTTACAGTCGTTGCAATTTAATTAATTTGAGGCATAGCGTCTTAAGATAAACTTACTACAATTTCACACATAAGACCCGACTGTGAATATCGGCTTTAATGTTCGTCGATGCGCACAAACTTTGCGATTATATTTAACGATTCCCAGAACGATTCTCCGTCGATATGAGAGCGCGATACTAATTGAGCTGACTGTAATTAATATCGAACTTTTCGCCCCAAAATGGGCACCGCGATTCGCGCACGATCCCGTAAATTCGAACATTCGCTCCTATATGCGTGTATTCAGTAGACGACAGCGCTATTTTTCGATAACGATCCCGTAATTAACAGTGGCTTAATGCTCGACGTTACGAGAGAGGTAGAAAGAGAGAGAAAGAGAGAGAGAGAGAGAGAGAGAGAGAGAGAGAGAGAGAGAGAGAGAGAGAGAGAAAGAGAGAAGCTCGCTCGTCGAGCATGAACTATGCGGAACAGCACGCGTATGTCGCGCGTGAGATTTCCATTGGGCGAAAATCATGGGGGAGTACAACGACTGGCGAAAATATCAGTTACTATCGGCCAAGTGCTTTTTTTTTTTTTGCGTATCGCTTCTATACTTGCCCGCTTATCCTCCCTCCTCGCAGACCGTTGGTCGACGAATACGATAAGCGCCACTCGCGGTAATGCGCGATTGTTAACGGAGGCGCATTCGTTAATTAACGCGCGCGAAAATCCAGAGCCGGCTCGCCGCGCATCCGTTCGTTCGACGCGATCTCGAAATATGCCGGTTTTCGCGTCGCGCCGGCGTCGAAGATAAACGCGAGCGCGACGTAATAATTCACACGCGAAGGATTTATCTGTAAGATGATTTGATGGTCGATAACACCGCTCGCGTGGGAGATAGTCGGCGTTGATAAAGTGCGGGCCGGCGCAACGGCCGGTGCGGCGGCGCTGTGACATATGTAAATCGGCCCGTTGTTTATTGTAATAACAACGTAGCCTGTGTTGCCGTTCGCCCCTACAGATCGCTTCAAAATATGCGGGACTTAGAGTGTACAAATTCGGTGATTTACGCGTTCAACGATCGCGGCGATTTGCGGATTCGTTAATTCGCAAACGTCCCGCCACTTCCTGAAGACTCGAACGGCTCGTCGTATTTTGCGGATCTAATATGTGCGACGAACTACGGACCGATAGTCGACGATGCGACGGGGATTTGGCGGAATCAATGTATTGCTCGGGAATTTAGAAGACGAAGTCGAGTCGCAAAGATTTAGAACAGATGAACTATATCGGTGAATGAGAACGATCGATTCAGCGAATCTTTTTTCCTTTTTGCATTGCAAAGTCGATTAGAACCGCAGATATCACGAGCAATTTTTCTCTTCCTCGTTTCTGTCGCGACAAGTTTGCTCGGAGGACAGGCAGGATCCAACTGGGAGCTCTGAGGTGAGGCGACTTTTATTAACACGGTCGCTTTCATTTATCCTGCATGCTCATCGCGATTAATATGATTAATCCTCGCGTCGGCAATTCGAATTAATTTAATTGTGACTCCGTAACAGCACGTAGACTCGTTTAATTAAAACGCAGCCTGACGCGTAGTTGGAGCGCATTATTTTTGCGTGTCGCAGCAGGCGCGTGCTCGTCTCGTGTTAATTTCACGTCCCTGACGGGACAATGAGTGGGAAGATGAAAATCGTAAGTTACCTTCACGTTTCTCGAGTGGAAGCCGTGTGTATTCGCCGGCACTCGCATTGTCTGACTGCTATTCGTAGTGCTTCGTCCTTCGCGGCGCGAGGGATCGAACGTGGCGGCGCGGTGTCTACCGTGTAAAAATCGCATCCCGCGAATTTAGACGAAGGTAAGGGGAATATTACGCGTATCGGATCACATCGGGATTGAAACAAATCGCGGTTTTAATTAAGAGAAAAATTCGGTTGAAAATTTTAATTAAAAACGGCGCGCACGCGTGCGCGCGTTTCGCGAAATTAAGTTCTAACGGGCGAAACGTAATAAAATCTGTCTTCGGTTAATTTCCAGCGGATCTCGCGTGGATTTTACCGGTTCGCTCTTAATTATCATCGGAGATATTGACCGGTGATCTCCGACCTGCACTCGATTCGGGTTTTCACTGAGCGATACGTTGCCGTCGTAAGGATACTGTCGGTGTCGTGAAAATGACGTGCAATTACGGTGAAGTCGAGTCTTGCGATTTTCATGATTATGTCGGATACTTACTACCCGGGGTCGACGCTCGCAAATTTCACTGCATCCCCTTTCTGGTGCGCTCGCGGTTTACAGGTGCAACTTGCAACACGCTGTTGCGCCGCGCCGCGCCGCACCGCGCCGCGCCGCGCCGCGTCGCGTCGCGAAATCGCAACGCGCTCAATGTGCACGCGCAATTTACTGCTGATGGGAGGTAATTCCGCCGGCTGATAATCGCGACGACATCCGGCCGCTGTGATCCGTACAATAAATACGGATACCCGGCTAACTGAAGATTAATGGTAACTCGACAGCGGTGCACGTACGGGCATTCCTATCTCGGGCTTCATCGTTCTTCGGAAAACGCGCGTACCGCGAAGTGTGTTACCGCGCAATTTCGTTCTCCATTCGCGGCCAAGGGAAAATCTCGACGCCTTTATGGCGTGCGAGAAAAGGTATCACGCCAGAACGTGACTTTATTCTTGCAATTTTGAATTAAATACATTGCCTATAGGAAATCAATGAAACGAGTAAACGAATATATGCACCGTGAACTGCATCTATTTGCTATGTTTTTGTTGATTTAAACTTCAGTTAAACGTTGAAGCAATCAATGAAAATCAGCGTGGCAGTCAACGTGTCGAAGAAAATGTCAGTACCAACGGCTCGCGTATTTATGGCATATCTAGTGTATTAAAAAACATTTTTATATTCGATGTTGGTTACAAACATAATGAAAAGAAAATTAATTTTTACATACATATTATAAATTATTCATAGTAACAATATTGGTTTCGCTGTTGTTGCAATAGACACGACGCAGGAAGGAATCTTGATTCCATCGCGAATAAGAGACTCGTGTCGCTCGCGTGACACGTTTGTCGTGCTTTAATCGATCAGGACGCTCGATTCTTCGGAATCAACGATGGAAGAACGACATAGGTGCATACTAGAACGTATGCCGAAGAGACTGCTTTTTATTTCATATCGCTACGCTGATTTATTGGCAAGTTACAGCCGTTTAAAGTCGCGACAGTTGACGCGAGCGCGGTGCTTGACTTCGCGGCGGCGCGGTTTGTTTTCGTGCTGAGCTCTTCTAAAGTGAGACGGGCGACCACGTGCTCAGGCGACCACGTGCTCGTCTCTAGGTCGCGAAGTGGGAGCAAGGCCTTTCTCGCAGTACGGCGGGGCACTTCACCGGCACTGCGTGCCGTCACGTACGCGAGATTGCAAAGAAGTGTCTGTGGAATGCGGCTATTGTTTATTCTCACGCATTGCGTCGTTTCGGCACGTGACGACTCCGCGCCGATCTAGTGCGCGGATCGATGCAAACGTCGCGATAACTCCGGTTCTAGATGTCGTAGCGACTTGAAACGAAAACCGCTGCGAAGGGGAAATGATCGCGCCTCCGACGACCGTAAAGTCGTTCAGCCGTGGAATATGGATCGGCTGGGACAGTCGTGTGTGCGAAAGATGTGGATTTTTGCGTTTGCGTTAAAATGCAAGTTAATCTACGCTGAAGACCAATGATGACCAATGAAGACCAATGATGAACGCTGAAACCTCGATTCCACTCAATGGTACAAAGCGTCGATTTTACGTATCTGACGAATATAAAGCGCAATTTCAAAGAAAGCGAGAGAGTGAATACTGGGAACTTCACTCTGATTCTGTTATGTTTGAAAATTAATCCGACAAATTTTGAATTTGATTGGTTGATTGGTTGATTCTACAGACTTATAGAGAAAGAAGATATAATGTACACGTGAATTTTACACGAATGTATATGTACATTATCAGCATAATTCTGCGAAATTTAGCGCTTATAAAAGTAGACACCGCGAGTTATATTTGAAATCGTACATGTGCGGTAACCTGCTTTTCACCGGAAACGAGAATACGTCGTCTCCGGGCAGGTGAAAAGGAGTAAACGCGAAGCGCGTTATGGATTCCTGCTGTACTTTCCTCAGCCCGCAGCCGGAGGATCCTTTTTAACATCGCCATTACCGGCGACGTGACCCGTTAATGGAGCTGCTGAACAAATAGTCCGGCTCCCTCATATAACACCTGAATATCCGCGTGCTTATGGCTTGAATTTACGACAATCCGCGGCCGAGATGACATTTTTTCGCAGTTACGAGTTTATTAACGCCCCGATGGCGCTCGTTCGTCTCCGCTTCCGTGCGCAATATTTAATTGTCAGTCGCCGATGGCGTTTCGCGTGTGAAGGATATCTCGAAGAATTACTATTGAATTTCCATGCGATCAGTTTGAAAATAACGCCCTCGACGACGAAATTATCTCGCGCACTTGCGCGACAACAGTCGTGCTCTCTGCCTTTCCTCGCTTTATACCCGGAATGAGTGACGACGCTTAATCTCTAAGTCCGAGACTGGACTATTATCCGCGACGGTCCTTTCCGACGTTCCTCCTTTCCTTTTTTCTTTTTTTTTTTTTTTCTTTCGGAGCGCGTGCCCGCGCGATATCGCACAGGGCGCCGCGAGCTCGTTTCGGACTCGTGCTTAAACAGTGGCGTGCACTTTTCTACGTTAATTGGATAGATAATGATAAGTTAATGCCCGAGGGAGAGACACGGAGACACGGGAGTTATTTACGTGAGAGGCGATAGCTTCACGAAGATAACAGCTGTCGTCCGTAATTCCCGCACCGGCGCGGTAATTTACAATTTTAACAACGGACTAATTACCGCTCGACGTGATTTCAATTACTTTCCGGCTACGTGGTTCAACGCGGCATCGTGTTCTGTGCGTGCGTGCATGCGTGCGTGCGTGCGTGCATGCGTGCGTGCGTGCGCGTCGCCGCCGAAGACAAACATCGCGATAATTGCAACGTAACTATTTATACGCGCGTGTTTCGCGCGGCTTGAACGGCGCGCGGTAATTTTACTCTTGCTAACGCGTGATTTGCGCTAACGGAGCGCAATTATAAAATATGGGACTACGTCGGCCTGGAAAATGCATAGTACGCCTCTGGCGTACTAGCGTATCCATTTTAACAAGACCGAGCATGACACATGCGACCGCGACGGTAGAACTCGCGTTGTCTCGCGACGAATGCGCGGCCCGAAATTGCCGCGTTTTCACCCCAATATCGATGTTTAATGTGACGTCGCTTAATTAATTTGCGATCTCGGCGGGAGCGCGAGCGGCGCCGCGGCCGCCCGCCGGTTAATTAAAACGCGCGGCAATATAGCGCGTATTTTAATCGCCGCGTCTCGCGACATCTCTTCGCGGCAGCTCTTCCTTTTTTACCCTCTTCTTCTTTTTCTTCTTTTGTCGGCAGTCTAAATAAAAGGGTCACTTTACATCCTTGAGATTAAAATTCTTGGGCGGATAGCTGTATTGGAGATAGCGCAAAGTTTCGACATTGCGAGACTGGATTAGTAAAGGGATGACGTGATCTTAACTTTCAATCGATTCATTGTTCCTTGCATATATTTGCTGTCGTACCGCGGTCTCTTTGAAGAAGATTTTGAATTTTCGCTCGAGGGGATCGCTGTAAATTTCAACGACGCAATTCCGATCTCCATTCCGCGAGAGAGAGTTAGTTATAACTTAATTTCTCGTTTAAACGTATATCGTATTGGCGATCTTTTTCGAAATAAAGAATCCCGATATAGATCGACGAGGGACTGAAGAACAGTCGATCGAAGCAGCGTATTAACGCAGTCAAGAAAACCATCGTACGACACGCGCACCTCTTGTCGCCAAGGCCGCGGGGGGGAATCCCCGCGAGGATCGTGCGAGCGAATTGCTAAGCGTGTACTCATTAAAGACGCACGCGTGACAAACCTTTTCGCGCCAAGCGACTCAGTTGCTCGGTCGAGTCGGGCAATGAAATCAGTGTTTTATAGCAGGCGCTCCCGTTGGTAATTGAGTGCTTCGCCGGGTAGGAAACGCGACGGTCGACATTGTTGTTCGCGGCGGAGGCTTCCGTCTTCCGTCGGTCATAAAGCGCGATTCACTCTCGAAACTTCGCCCCGCGCTGTTGTCTGGTCCGAAAGGCGAATTTGTGCTTTTACGTCGCTCCGTGGGCATAAATCTCGCGGTATTTAGCGTGCCGCGCTCGGCGCACGTGTTCTCCGTTTAATTGAGCAAACGTGAGAACAATAACGCGCCGCCATGGACGCGCGGCGAGGTCGAAATAATTCTTGGCTGGGCAATAAAGTAAGATCAACATCGACCCCGAAATCAAGCCTCCTCTGCGATCCCGTGTCCCGAGTCCACTTGGTTATTGCGTTTTGTCACACTCGAGAGTGAATCGACGCGGAACGACTCGACTGCTACGAGATTGTCGCGAGAATGCGACCCGCGCGCGCGTTTCCGTTTTCGTCAGGAGAAGCGACCCCCTCCTCTCTCTCTCTCTCTCTCTCTCTCTCTCTCTCTCGATCAGACCCATGTCTCGTCGATCCCGCGTTCGTCCCGTCGGAAGAGAGTCGGTCCCGTGCGCTCGCAGCCGGCCCGGCGAAACATTAGGCTCGGTTTCGAGCGTGGAAATTCGATAAGGCCGCCTCGCCGCGGCCGGCCAATAATTCTGCGGCGACGCTCTCGCGCAGACTTCCGGCGGAGTCGCGATATATCAGTCCGAGAGCGAGTCCGGGGCGAGCCGGAACCGGAAACCGTCAATCATAGGACTAAGTTAACGCCGAGCCCGCTCCGGGCTCACTACGCGAGGGCTCTACGCGAACCCCGTCGCCGTTCTGCGAACCGTTTTATGGACCAACCCCCTCCCCGTAACTCAGACCCTCTTCTCAACCTTGCCCTCACCCTTCTCTCTCTCTCTCTCTCTCTCTCTCTCTCTCTCTCTCTCTCTCTCTCTCTCTCTCTCTCTCTCTCTCTCTCTCTCTCTCTCTCTCTCACTTACCCTGCACCCTTTTCCTCCTCCTGCGCGAACCGCTGTCCCTCGAAAATATAGTTTCGAGGGAACGTTGCATCGATTTTTTCATAAATAACCGCCCACCTGGCCGCCCGCGCGCACGGTAAATCTCTCGATCTGCTCCTTCACCCTTTCCCCACCCTCCTTCTCCTTGTCACCTCCCCTCGGATCGCTTAATTCCGCGGCGAAGCGCACGTAGATACAGCGCAAAGCACTTTGTGCGACAATGTAGCGGGATTATGTACCGGCGAGAACCTCGAAGGGATCCGGCCCGAGCGTGTCGGTGGTTTTCAACCCTTTACCAGGGCATTAGCGTAACGTTCTTTCCTCAACGGGGGTGAAAAAGAGAGAGAGAGAGAGAGAGAGAGAGAGAGAGAGAGAGAGAGAGAGAGAGAGAGAGAGAGCGAAGGTGAGGCACCATCGACTGGCGATAATTATATTCGCTAAGACGGGGCGAATGAATTTTTAAGCGGTGCGCGCAAAATGCGCTTTTCTAGCTAAAGAGCTTGTACATCAACAGATATATTCGTCGATGAAACAAAACGACGGTTTTGCGTCAGTGGAGTCTCGAAGGACATATGCTTTTTCATCGGTCGAAACGTTCGTCGTGGATATGATTTTGTGTAGATTTGTGTCTCTCCTCGAACAGATATCCTAAATAAGCCCAGAGGGCAATATTTCCGACGAGCTTGATTTGGACTCGCGATCAGCGATCGCAATTAGAAACTCGCCGATAAATTTCAGCCGTTTCGGCCTCCCAGGCCATACCTCGACGAGATACGCGACGGGTTCGGGAAAATTTCAAGCGCTGCGATACGCAATCCGAAACAAAATGACGACACGATTGATACTTTACGATTACGCGTCCGCGTCGGTATATTTATTCGGGAGGGATGAAAAGGGCGAACACACGCGTGGGGCGGGTTCGTGGGCGGGGGGGGGGGATGAGGTGAAGGCGTCGTTGTGAAATTCGGTAACGCGCAAAGTATCCAAGTTTCGTCGGACTAGACGTATTTAACGACGTATCGAATAACGTGCTCCGAATAATCATGGAGTTTACCCCGACGGCCATCACCCCCTCGACGGCGGGGCGCTCCGGAGAAAAACGACGCAGCCTCCCTGCTCTCTCATAACGGGCGAAATTTTACGGACCGTTTTACGCCCGGTCATTAGCGAGATCGGTGGTAGCCTCCGTTTCTCTCGCTTTTACGAGCAACCCTCGCGCGCACAGGCGACCGTTTGAAAAAAATAAAACGCCGGCGGAACCGGACGGCGGGCGCGATTGGCCCTTTCGAATTTCGCGTGCAGCCTGAAACTCTCTTCGGCCTGCGAAACTGCGCCAGCTGAAAACTGATATCGAGTGCGATCTGCGAGAGGGAAAGAGCAGGAGAGAGAAAGAAAGAGGGGTGAGGGGGTGGAGAGAGAGAGAGAGAGAGAGAGAGAGAGAGAGAGAGAGAGAGAGAGAGAGAGAGAGAGAGAGAGAGAGAGAGAGAGAGAGAGAGAGAGAGAGAGAGAGAGAGAGAGCAAGATGCCTTTAATTGCTCGATTTAAAAAAAATTTTTAAACGTCACACACTTACGACTCTTTTACACTCGCACATTGCAGGGAAACGTTGTCGCTCTTTCACGCCTCTCCTTTTTTTGAATTTTGTTTTACATTCTGATATCTCCATATATCTGCGGCAAATATTGACGTCGCCGAATTACTAGCGTTCCATCGTTTTCATTTTAACTTCGTAATGGGATTTCTGGGAAGCTTATCACGCTGTCGCTGTCGCAGTAACGCGTAACTCATCGGAGGTGAAAAACGAGCTCCAGGAATTGATGTCCGTTTCGGTACTCGCGGCTGGAAGAAGATGCCCGCGGAATAGTTTCGGGACGCCTTGCGCGTCGCATCGCGTCATCGACGACGCGTCGTTCGCGCCGAAAAGTGGAATTCGCGATCGATCGCCAGCGCTCCCCGCTCGGCGGCTACGATCTCGCGGCAGCATCCACATTAATTAATCATCGTGTAACGAGCGCGGTGATCGCGGCCGCGACGGGAACGGCATTTCCGGGCTAGATGCCCGAACGTTCCCAAGTGCGCGCACGATGAAATATCGCGACGTGTCTCGCATACAAGGCTATTATGCAGATCCCGGAAACCGTAATAACGACAGCTCGGATCGACGGCATTTTTATTCCGCGCGTTTTTCTTCCTTTTCTCTCTCTCTCTCTCTCTCTCTCTCTCTCCCTCTCTTTTCTTTCTTTCTCTTTTTAGTCTTTTGCCCTTTTCCTCCCTCTCTCTCTCTCTCTCTCTCTCTCTCTCCGCCGATTTCTTTTTATCATCGCTCCTCTGTCGCAGCAGCGCGACTCGTCACGAATCCCGTATTTTTTCTCGACGTGAGTTACGAGCCGATGCGAACAGTGGTTAAAGCCGGGCTGGGACTCTAATTCTTCCCGGACGTTAACAGCCGCGCTAGGATAGCCACGTACGAGGCGGCGCGCGTGATACAAGGATGGCGCGGTCACATCTATAATTCATGTAATCAATTGGCGAAACGGACGATATAACTTAACCGCGGCTAAACGCTCGGGCTTTTACGAGCACTCGCTCGCTCGCTCGCGCGAACGAGGAGGCGCGCTGAGACCTCGGGGAGCTAAAGTCGCACGATGTTGCTCGCAGTTGGTTAACGTTATCCCCAACATTGTCGCATGCCGGGCGAGAAAGAGGCAAAGAGGGCAAGCTTTGGCCCGCTTCGGCGAAACTGCCCCTGCTCTACGCTCCACGTAATACTTGAGTCGGGGCTACCACACAAGACGGCGTGCCGGTATTAACTTTACAATGATGAGGAGGGATCGCACGGAGTCTTGAAAGTCCTGCGGTCAACCACCCTGACGGCACCTTGTAACGCCGGTATTCGATAGCCCCTTGAAGCTGGTCGATTTTTTATACCGCCGCCGGGCGATAACGGGGTATGCGGTGATTATCGGGGTGGCGATGTTGGAACTTGCGAGGGGTTGTTTTGCGGGGGGGGGAGTATCGAGAGCCTCGAGAGTTGAAATAGGCGGAGGGAGTTTGTCTTGACGCGTGTGCATTCGGCGTTATTTATGTATCGAAAATGCATTGGGGATATTCGCCGGAAAATATGACGCGTCGTTTACGAATCGCGGGCTCGTTATTGGCGGGCTTGACAAACTTTACCCAGCGAGAGCGCTTCTTATCTGCGTACCTTCGCGTCAAAGACGGAGGAATTAACGACTTAATTGAGGAAATTCAACTAGCCCCTCTGAGACGTGCTTGGGGGAATAAACAACCTCTTGCCGTGGGCAACGAATCGAGCCTTCTTTCGTGCGCGTTGCAACTCGTGCGGGCTCACTTCCTCGCAGGAAGCGTTTATCACTCGCGAGCAACCGGACGTTTTTGTGTTAATACCGACAATTTCGACGCGCGATTCCGCCGAGAACGGATTCGACCGCTATTGTTCCGTGCCGCTGGCACGAGTAGAAAAAACGACAGGGGGAGGGGGAGGAGCGAAAGAGAGAGGCAGAGAGATATCCGTATTTGCATGAAAATATCTATGGTCCCGACGGTAGCGACGGGCACCCTTGTCGAGGAAATTCCCGGCATGACGTTCGCGAGCGGGACACCCTTACAATACCGCAAATTTCACGCGCGAAGGGTTGACGCCTGGCGAGAGGAAGGAATCGGACGAGGGGTCGGCATACACGCGCACTTGACGGTGTCTTCCGTTTCAAGTTCGCGAATAGTAGCGTTAAAATATCCGGGACTGTTTTAGGCAAGCGAGGAAAAGGGCCACGGGCGCGGAAATAATGCGGAGAGTGTAGCGACTCACGATCTCGATTTATCGAACCGTAAGAGTCCCGTTTTGATCGTCGATCTCGGCGGATTTCCACGCGGACGGCGAGTACACTCGAGAGAAAACGCCCGCGATTTTGCCGACTGAGACGCGAGAGACAAAAGGATTCGTCCATTTATCCGTCGAAAGATCCGGTTTTGTCCGTTTTTGTCCGCGAAGGAAGTGTGAGGGAAGAGTCGAGTCGACTCTTCCTCTTCTTGGTTGCATTTAAAAAGGTCGATGAAAAAGATTGCCAAAATCGTGCCGTTCTCTTGTCGGACAATTATGTGCCCCACGCGCCGACGCTCGTTATTCCGAATAATTCCGACGGAATCGAACGGCCACAATGGAGTTTATCGAGCGGGGCGACGCGGTGTCGCTTGTAGGGAATTTCCGCTGACGCGAAAGCGCGCAACTTTCCCGGCAGACGTTGTTATGCATTCGGGGAGTTTCGGAATAAATAAAGCGAACGGATGCGCGGCGGATTCGTATCGCTTCTCTAAGTGAGCGTTCGTAAGCGCTGAACTTTTCGACGCGCCCTTAATTAGCAAGCGCCGTTTTTAACGCTCCTGATAAAAGGATCGCTCGCGACGGCGGCAGACAGCGCGCGGGGAGAAGCGCGGCGGGGGCGAGAGGAGATTGCACGAGGTCGGGAGCGTTTTTAAGCTCGTCTTTACTTCGTCTTTACGCGACGCCCGAAGCAGGACACTAAAAGCTTCCACGATGCGGATACTTCGATTTTATAGACCAGGTATGCATAATAGAGGAGATTATTGGCGGAAGTGGTGGCAGTCGTCTCGGTCGTGCACCTCGCCGTGCGATACTTTATTATTCACGTCGGCGATTCGCCCGCTGCTTTTCCGCCGCGTCACCCTTAACGACTCCATCAAAATCGGCCGCGGTCATTTCCCCGGCGCGAGTCGCACCTGTCAGATGATCCGTTTACCAATCGGCTAAGCGTCACAGACAAGTCAACAGCACCTTCTTCATCACACAGTCGATTATCCGCATCGCGGATTTTTTTGTATGGATATTTCGTAGCTTTCGCGCGACGCGCCGTGAGGTACGTATTTGAAAACGAATCACCGTGCCAACGTCACGATCGGAAGAGCGCGCACGCGCGCATATACACATACACAGAAAAGCGCGAGGAGAAGGTCGTTCTTTATCGTTAATTCCCCGATCGCGACGTGCTCGAGTGGACGTTCGGAGCAGGCTCCTGAAACCGGGTCAATTACGTGCAAAACTGCTTCACATGGCACCCAGACTCCGGCAGGCGCGACGCGGAAGTCGGGTTGACGCCTTCCATACTATATCGATCATCATTGGTTTAGCCGGCCACTGCAATGCACCAGTCGTGGTCCCGTTCGGCTCTCGAGCCTCTCTTCTCGCGATTTGCATTCCGCGCCTCCGCTACTGACGGATATTCACGTACCCATTTACATTTTCCCCGCACCCCACCCGCCCTTATTCCCGCATTTCCTCCTCGGTCTTTTCCCGCGGCTTTCCGCGAAAAGCCTCTGCGAGACACTTGGATTTATATTTATATTCGCTCGAGTTATTCTCATCGAAACACAATTACGGGCTATCTCCGCGCGGATCTCCTCCGTAAATTGTGGCGAGATATTTTTTATCCGTTTAACAACGGTCTCGGTGGGACGAAAGAAACATTTTTCCGAGGGATAACTTTTCGCCGGTCTAATCGTCGGGGATGGAAGGACTTTAATTAGAAAAAACACTCATTTCCCCGCGCGGAACAACGAATAACGATCGAATGGGTTTGGCAGACTGATATTTGTCCCTCTCTTTCTCTCTCTCTCTCTCTCTCTCTCTCTCTCTCTCTCTCTCTCTCTCTCTCTCTCTCTCTCTCTCTCTCTCTCTCTCTCTCTCTCTCTCTCTCTCTCTCTTAATCTGTTTATCGAAATAATTAAGCGCTGAAGAATAATAAGTGAAGCAATCAAATAAAATCTCGAACGCCACGGGACAACGGAGTTGTCTGCGAGTTCATGTCGATTTGCATCGACATGCCGTTGGACACGTTGACATTGATTGCACGCTTGATTAATAATTAAAAATAATTGCGCCCTTCTACAATGATTAAAGATAATTTAGTTTATTTGTTTCTGTCGCAATTTTGCCTTGCCGCCGTCGGCGAACGTATAATCATAATTACAACTGCGCGAGAAACGAGTTATCGCTTCACGTAGATTCGATTTACACCGGCCGTGCAACGAGGAAGAATTAATTACGCTAATGAACTACTAGTGCCTCTATTCACAATTAATCATAACGCGCGTACAGAACTGACATAATGCGGTAGATGAAGTAGAAACTTGCCGCGTTGGGCGGACATTGGCAGATGCTTGCTGCCGTGATCGCTCGTCACGCGTTCAAATATCAAGGCGAGCTCTCATCACACGGGGATTCCCGATGCGTTATCGTACCGTTCAAGTTTCGTTCCGCTTACAAGCTCGCAAGCAAGTAACGAGCAAACGGGAATTACCGTGAACAATCGGACGGAACGTATTCTCTGAATTTCTTTCGGCAAAATCTCGCTCAGATTGAAATCCGTTCGAAGCGACATCGACGGTGAAAATTTCGCTCGCGAAATCACACAAGAGTAAATGTTTAACCAAATTCGAAATGGATTTTTCTAAATTCACGCGCGGATGAATGTTTCAGTCGATTAGAGTGAATTTATTCTTTCATATGTGTAAAAAGCCTGTGTTGTCGCTCGGCGAATGGGATTTTATCTGCAGGAATTAAAAGAAAAGACATTTCGGGAGCCGACAATTGAATCGCATTCAACGGATCCATTTCCCCCCCGGATATCTTCTGTCACATTCGAAGCGTTCAATTTTCCAAGATGGCTGTAAACATCCCTGGATTTTTGCATAGCTAATCGACTCGCAAGATTCACTTTCTGCCGCTGCCGGTTGCCGAAGTGTCGGAGTTCGGAGTGTGAATCGCGAAGTTTAAAATCCTTCGCGGACTCTGTCGTCCTCTGTCAGACGTGCGACGACACTCGTGCCGGATAAAGTCACTCGATGCAAACTGTCAACCGGCGGAGATCGAGCTCGCGGGGACGCGAGGAAGAGAAGGAGGAAGGGAAACAGACGAGAAAGGTAGGCAAACAATCGGCGGCGCATCGTGGACATCTTCGACGGCGACTTCGCGATAGCGCGTCTGCCGGCGCGCGCGTCGAGGACCGGATATATCCACTTTCGAGGTCGTTTACTCGGGAAAGCGTCGGTAGTCGATGTTAATTCATCAAGTCAACCTCGGCCGGATCGTCAAGCCCATTAGTCGTCGCGCAGTCTCCGTCGAGGCTTGCCGGCTTCGCGGAAATGGTCTGTTTACGAGGATCACGTCTGACGGCGTTTAATTTAATGTCGGTCCCCGTCGTCGAATCGGGATCTCGTCGATTCGCATCGAGTGGCCGGGATACATCTCGAAGGATCCCGAGGCGGAATTCGCGCGCGCGCGCGCGTTTAATCGCCATGCTGAAATCCGCCACAAAGCTCCTCCGCCGAGGATCTTGCGGCCTCGTCCTTGGGATTACCCGAGTGCGTTTTACGGAATTTTTTGCCGGCCCTCGAGAGATCCCTCGAAGCGTGAGGGGATTATTTCACGCAGATTACGCGCCCTGCCCGTGTAATGAAGGTCATTTCGCGATTAGCCCCCCGTTTTTGCCGCGGTTCTTTGCGGGTTGTGTAATATTTATCTGTTTCAGTAGACGAGAGAGAGAGAGAGAGAGAGAGAGAGAGAGTGAGCACATCGCGCTAAATTTATGAAGAGCGTTTCTAAACTTTTCGCCGCTATGCGCTTCGTACGTCTTGCATGTGAAAATTACATGCGCGACGGCACGGTGGAGCAGAAAAGCCCTGGATACCACTCACTCACCTCCTCCCTCCCTCCCTCCCTCCCTCCCAACCGCTCTTTCTCCCTCTTCTCCTCGCGCTTGGTAATTAAATTTAATTAATTAACTCGAAACTCTTGGCTGTGACCATGATCCGCTTTCCTGCCCACGTTAAATACTCCTTCCCGGGTATTTAATGTTCACTGAAAAAGTTTGCCCCGGCACTTACAATAAAATCACGTGGTATTCGCCGCTACGGCCGCAAATCTGAATCTCGCGCGCAAGGGGAATATTATGAAATCGAGTACTAAGTGCCGGGCACGTTTCGCAAACATCAAATGTTGGCCGTGTTAATAAGCTTCATCGCGCGCGCGAAAAGATAAGTTCATCGTTCGATCTATTTGTTTTAGTAAGTTGTCTCGAGCCTTTTAGCTGCTCCCCAAATCAGACCATTCTCCTCTTCCCCACACTGAGTTAATTTTTTTCTTCGATTTTAATCAATCACAGGGGAGGGGGAGGGCGGTACCTGTGTCCTCTGAATGGAGGAACATTTCGCGAGCTCTTCCCGCCAGCATCGCAGCGCGGCGAGCGCTACTCCCGACGATCCTCGCGATCGCGCGTGCCTGGATGGAGTTTGCACAGTCGATGACGGCGTTTTCTCGAAAATCAGAGCGGGTGCTGCCGCTAAATAAAGCCATACGCTGATTAATTCGGCCGGATTACGAAACGGAAGTAGCTCGCGACGCCGATTCTCGCCGACTAGAAAGCCGCGTGGCTAGGCTAGGCGAGGCGAGGCGAGGCGAGGCGTTCCCATTGTCGTCGCTGTTCCATCAGCGGGCTCTATCAAAGTGAGTTCCTCGCATCTGCCGCTCTGTACGCTCGGTGGAATATGCGAAGCACTTGATGACATGCATGAAACCTTCGCGTGCCTCTCAATCTCATCGCGACGCGTCTCAAGAAACAGCCCGGCTCGGCGCGGCGCCGCGCCGCGCGGCGTCGCGTCGCGTCGAGACGTCATCGTCGTCCTCGTCGTTCCGAGTGAACCGTGGTTGGATGCAAATCAAGCAATCCTGAGGTAATCAGATCTGGGTTTATTATGGCCTACCAATTCCGCGGTAAGCATCGTGGAGTTGTAAGCGCCGCGGAGAAGATTGCTAGAGCGAGGAAACGCGATCTCTCGCAGTTCGGGCATCGTCCTCTCGCGCACTCTCTCTCTCTCTCTCTCTCTCTCTCTCCCCCTCTCTCTTTCTTCGTTGTGAGCGCGAGCGCTTTTATCTTCTCCTCGCGTTAAAAGCCCTCACCGAGATTTGCCGATGTCGTCATCTGATACCACAAAGTTACGAATTATCTTGTATCAATTCGCGCGCCCGTAAATCCCGGCTTCCCGATGAGTAAAGAATATTCTGGTCACAAGTGACATTACAGCGTATTTATTTCACCTCATTAATTATTTGGTATCCGAATGACTCTCGAAAATTAACGACACAGTCGCGGAGAACTCAAACAAGAAAGAAAAGAAGCAATCAAATGATAATCGAGTGCTCGAGTGCTCGGAGATTTTTATACCGATTATTTATTGCTATCATCTGAGTAAAAGAAAGTGCCGCACTGAGTCCCGCCTTGTGAGTGTGCGTCGGAAAATAGACTTTAACGAATCGGTCGTGATACCTCGGCGATTTACACCGATCATCCTTTCGAGCCGCTTGTTTCGACGGTTCTTACGGGATAGAAAAACGAAGAGAAACGACTGCTCGAAACTGCGTCGTCCGCGAAAGGCAGATGTCCCGTTGATAATCATTAGACCGGCTTAGACTAGAGTTAGATCAGCGGCGCGTTTCGGTGCGGTTGTTTCAGCCTCGGGAGATATCCGATCGATATCTCCCCGGCATCGAGTCTGTAATTAGAAGTTCTGACCGTAGCGCTCGGGAGGATACGGTCTTTCGGTCTCCTCAGAGCAGACGATGAACCTCCTTCGTCATAGAGTCGGGGCGGCACGACGGAAAAGAGGTTGGAAAAGGCGGAACACGCGAGAGGGAAAGAGAATGCGCGTTAAGACCGACAAATGGGATTCGACGCGAGCGAGGGTCTTCCGAGCGGATAACGCGGCTGTTAAGCAGCCACCTAGACTAACCAGGCGGGCGTTCGTTGCTGTCCGCTTCGGGATAGTCAAAGTGGCGTCGAGGCGAAGCTTATTTCCGACGCGTGTCCCGCCGCGATGCGATCCTCCGAAGCTCTCGTGTATCGCGTTCGCGGCGAGCCAGCACACGAATTTGCTGATTTATTATAGCGCTTACCCGCAAACCCGACAAATTGGCAATTATTTCACGAGCTGGATAAACGTATCTGCTCGTAACTCGGTGGCGTCAATGCGCCATTCGCGTCGTTGCTTCCCTCGTATGCGCGTTGCAACAGCCTCGCGAGAAACGGCTCGGCTGAGAAGGTGTATCTCGGGACAAAGTTTAAATAAAAATCGCCCCAAGAAAGGATGAACCGAGCCGAATATAATGCGAGCCGGGCATGATCGGCGTCGCAGCGAGATCAGCTTTCGATGAGCTTCCGTCGACCGACGGGGAGTCAGGAAGGGGGGGGGGAGGGATTAAGTTGCTGCGTTTCTCCAAGTTGCCAATCGCTCAAGTGGGCTGGTTAGTTCCGGGCTAACGGTTAATGAAGCGGCGCGGTAAAATGAATGCGTCGAGGCTGTGGTTTGCGGCGGATTCCGCGACAACGAGCATACGGCGAGTAACGTAGTCGAGTATCATCCTCTCGACGAGTAATAACGTCTCTCGAACGCGACGTGTATATATGCACGCCTTCCTTGCGAAGGGCGATCTCCAACGGCGGGGATCTCCAATTAGAGCGACTCCACCGCGGCAGAATCGCTAACGAGCTTTGACCGAGAAACCGGGCCGTATCGATTACGCGGAAGCTTTAGGAGATTTATGAGCGGCGCGTCCGACGCTGCGCGAAACTTTACGTTATTGTTACGCCAAAGTGGGAGAGAGACGCTCTCTCTCTCTCTCTCTCTGCATCGCCTGCGCTTTGTATAATATTTCGTACCCGGCTAGTTACCGCGTCGCCGACGGAACATTGTTGCTTTCTTATTCCGTCCGTCGTTTATTTCTATTCTTAGTCCGTCGTTTGTTTAAATTTTATCGGCGGCGCCTCGCGCCAAACGCGAAACCACAAGAAGACCGTACTCTTTGCGTGAATGTGAAATCCACTTCTCTCTTAAGAACATTTGAAAAGTGTTTGCGGCATTTTTGATATCGATAGCGAAAAGAATTATTACTTTTATAAATATCACATACGCTGAATTTCACGTTTAATATTTTATTGGTTGAATATAGTACAAAGAATCAAAAAGTTATTAATTATGAATGCTCCATTAATCATCTCTCTCTCTCTCTCTCTCTCTCTCTCTCTCTCTCTATTAGTTGTAGAATTTACGTTCTTTATTATCGCGCATGATTGAAGAGAAAAATTCGAGGGATATAATTAATATATATTTCCTTGAAAATTTTTAACTCTGCAATTTCCTCGAAAGCAATTTTTCCGAAAGCGATACCTCGGAAAATGTGTGATAGAACATGAATACAGCCGCCGTAGGGTCGAGTTACGTCTCCCATTGTATTTTGCACACGTCGTGTATCACGAACGATCTCGCGATTGCAATTGCTCGGAGAAGTTTGAGCGCCGACGCGGTCGCGAGTTTGCGCTCAGCAGATTCTGTCTCGGGCATTCTCGCCCAGCGAGACGAGCTGGACGCGATTAAATTCGCGGGAACATTGCGCGAGGACGCGGGGAGGGAAACCGGTGTGTGAGAGCGCGAAGGGAGGCGCACTCGAGGGGCACTCAATGATGACACACGACAGGGTTGTTCGGGATGGGATCAGCGCGGACCACCGACCTCGCTTCCTGCTCATGCCCGTGGGGCCCACGCGCGGCTTTGCTCTTGTAATATCTTATTACACGATCGCCGCGCACCTCGGCTATGTTGTATGCGGTCGTACGCGCGCGTATACAGGTCGTTGCAAGAGAGACGCGTCTCGCCCGCGTCACAATAAAGGGTCCGCGCGAAGCCGCGGATCGATCGCGACGATTCGATAATTGGCGACGAAGCCTCTGGTGAATTTTCCAGACGCGAGAGAGCCGGGCGAGCTTTTCAACATCGGGCCGATCTTCCCGCGAGATCTACCAGCGGACGCGCAGCATTTCGCCGAAGCCACTCGCGCGGTAAAGCACTTGACTCTCTCGCGCAAAATCACGAAGAATGCGAGATAAAAGGCGAAGTACAAGTAAAGCTGCAGTTAAAGGTGGATAGGTCGGGGGGCCGCTCGGTGCCGCTCTCTCTCTCTCTCTCTCTCTCTCTCTCGTCGAGATTATTTTCATCAGCGATCGTTGCGAGGAATCACGCGAGCGAGAATTCCCGTCCGCTCCGATCCACTTCCATCCCCGAACGTGAAATATGCGACTAGTAAAGACGCGCGCGGGGTCGAGCGCGCCGGGGTTAATGCCTATCGATTACCGAGGCCGGCTTATGTACTATCTCACCCGCATGGGCGGACGGCGCATATCGTTCCCGCGAGGCTACGCTCGTTCGTGCACCGTGTCCACGTGCACGGAGGACCACCGGCGCTCCGTATGAAGTTATTATCTTCGGTCTGGTCCGCACGAGACGACGTACGCACGCACGCACGCACACACGCACGCCTGTGCCTCACAGAGGGCCCACGCGAAGCGTGTCGATACCCTTTCCCCTCCGACCTGGTGCAACAAGCGTTCCCCGCTCTCGGCGAGGAGAAAGAAAGAAGAGGAGGAGACGTGGGCAGCCCTTAAAGTCACGTACTAGACCAACCGTGATTGCCAAGTATTAATATCTTATTACGGGCTTATCGACGTGGGGTTTCGCGCGCGAAGACGATCGTCGCGAGCACGGGAATCCGTAGAAAAGGGCCTCGTACGACATGCAGATTCCCCATCGGACATTGGCTCTCTCCTCGTCGCGGCGCGGCGGTATTACCGAGCCGAGGAGGGAGTCCGAGCTAGCGCGTCCGTCTAGCCTCAGCTCGCGGCGCCGGGGAAAAAATCCGATCGTTTGTGATCGTATTACCGCGGGAATAGCACTACGTGACCGGAACGAGCTCTCGGCGAGATCTCGGCAATGAAATTCGGGAGAGGGAATCTAGGCTCTGGAAGAGAGACGTTCTTCGCGACTGACTACCTTCGCTACTCCTCCCGCAGGATGAATGCGTAAATAAAACGTCTGACTAACTCGCTCGAATCCCCTCTGCGCGAATCGCAGTAGAAACGGAGGAAGACTCGCGTCGACGATCTCCGCGATATCGGGATGTGCATCTTGGCTGGGTGGAACACTGGCGAAGTAGGCCTCGTTTGAGAATAAGTTAACCGTGCCGCGCGATACTGCCGTGAATGCGGCATGTGTTTAGAATGCGGGGAAGCGAGCGAACTGTCCGTCCGTCTAGCTGTCGGGAAAATCCGCGTGCGAGTTCGTGATTGCATTATCATATCGATATGTCTCGGGTATATTCCGTGGAACAATGAACGCCATTCCGCGGTTTGGAGAACCGGAAGAATACGTTTATATCGTGTAACCGATTGTCCGTCTGACTTCGCCTCCATTGTGGCCCTCCCGCCCTCCCCCCCCCCACGACAATGTACGCCGTAATCGCATCATAATCGATACCTAGCAACTAGAACAATCGCTATCAGTGTACGCTACACGGAACTGGGACGTACAGACGATGGATAGCTGAGTGAAATACGGGCATCATTTGCAGAACCGAATTATTCTAAGGAGTTGATTTCCATATTGTTATGTACAGTTAGCTTCGCTCCGTCACGACTAGCTAATTTTGAGGCGCATCGTATTATTATATGCCAATATTCTGAAACTAGAGCAGCTCCTCCCTCTCCTTTTCTTTCTCGACTTCCGCAGAAGGTGCGGTTCTCTTCGATTTCGTGATACGAAGAAAAGACATTTGTGCGGCCTCACCAGCTAACTTCCACGCGGTTGCCTTTCACTTCGATTTATTTTCAAACGAAATATATTTTATGACGAAATTCGATTAAATTTGTATTCGTTATTAGTAGTCATGCAATTTGAAAGAGTCGCGCAAATTACCCGTGCACAGCGGCGCGTATTAAATTAAGACCTATTGTTATTTCGAGATCCAATAATTGTTAAATCTAGAGTCGCGGGTAACGTTAACAAATCTATGAAAGCCAACCCAGCGGATTGATCGTTGCGAGTAAATTATTATTTATTGTCCCATCAATAAAGCCTTAATATTACTTTTAATGTGCGTTATATTGTATCAAACGTTATTAATCTCCATTTTTTTAATTCAACATGCAGTATTAATGTAGCATCGCGTTGGCCCTCATAAGCCTGTTCACGATTCTCATGGTGGTAAATTAAACATAATAATGTGCGCAGCGCACCCGATTAATTAACGAATAACTAGCATCTAACTAATATTAACGACTTCCGGTTCGAGCTCTCTTCAATATTGATTATACGCAATAATATTGAGTGTACACAAAAGCGATTGAAACTTTCACGTATGAAGAGTAAACCGCGCAACCGATTCGCGCATCCGCGCGAACAATCGTAACCGCTGAAGGGATATGCACCTTATTGACCCTTAAACACCAGGATGGGTGAAAATTCGCCCGATGGTATTCTTTAACTGTTGCCGCTAGATAGCAGCACATTACACAGCGGTGTCCCGCTAGGACTTATAATGTTCATAAACACTTATAGTTCATGTACATTCAAAGAAGAATAATAATAAAAAAATGGGTGAAAATTTGCCCGACCTAGTAATAGGAGGTAACAAAAACATCCTAATGTTCAAGGGTTAACAATGCATTTCGTCCACGACTAACAGGCCAACTTATCGATTCCTTTCGTATACGAGTGTATTCCGGTCAGGTAAATATTCACTGATATTTTCATGAAATGTGTGTGACCCGATACTGTCATCGGGATCAGTTATTGTCGCGAATTTGCGAAAACTTGGATCACTCTTCCATCAACGAGAGAATTATCGGATTACACGAGCGACTGCGCATTCGCGCGCGCGAGCGCGAATTGAAGATGGTGCCGCGTCACGGTGGTCATTTCCGACTTTCCTTAAACGTTGCTGAAGTGTCGGCCCCGAGTAGCCCTTGACGGCTCCCGAGTAAGCTCGCTCTTTACGAGGCGGTATTAAATCTGCGAGTGACAACGTCGGGTCCGCACTCGAGCCCGAGGAGGCTGCGCGTCGGAGGTTGTTGATCACTGTGAGAACCTCTGCAGTGGATGCGGACGCGTCGTGGCGGACGGCTGGGATGGATGGACGCGGGGCCTCGCTCGCTCGTCGAGTTCGAAGGGTATTATTAGGACCGGGCTCGAACGTAATGACTTAATACTACGAGGCTCTGTTAGTTGCCCTATGCCGGTAACGTCTACCTACGTGTGTCCGTCCGCAACGATTTCGAGTACCTTCGCGGTAACTCCGAGGGTCGGAAAGTCGGATTGTGTCCAAGACGGCGCGCGGCGCTTTCCCGCCGGTTGGGCGAGAATTAAAACGATAACGGGGAGAAAGCGAAAGGCGAAAGGCGCGGCGAAGAAAAGTGGAAAAAAAATTAGAGAAACGAAGGAAAAGATATTAGAGACAGAATCAGCAGAGGAGCGAGGAGCGGAAGAATGAGACGAAAGTGAAGACCGGGCAGCGGGACGGAATAGATAGTGTAGATTCATGATATATTTATCGCGAAGAGACAAATCCGTACGATTGAAACGCGTTATTCTCAATTAGCAGTATCTCGTTCATCTGGTTGTTATCACGCGATATTTCGATGATGAGCATCGCATGGTACCCCGATTCCTATCGTTTGCGAACGGTGGGTTTCCCGCAGCAGATTCTTCGTCAAGCGAACGAAAAAAATAAAGATAAAAATAAAAAAAAGGAAAAGGGAAAAGGAAAAGAATCGGCACGTATTTCCCGGGACGGACTGTTACCCCCATATATCTCTCGTTCGCGCGGCAGCGAAATACTTAAAGTTCGGCATTAAAGCGAGACGTTAATTTCGCCCGTGGAAAACTGGGTTAAACGTCCGCCCTTTTTCCCGGTTGGGCGAGAGCGCTCGGTCGGGTGGTCGAGCGCGAGTTCGAGGGGGTTGTGAGTAGCTACTTTAGCACGAAGACGGTTTAGGAGGCTCTTCCTCTTTGCCTGCCGAGTCGTCCTTCCCCGTATCCCGCGCGCCGCACTTGTCCTCCGGGCGCTGCTCGTCATCCTGTAAATCTGCTGCTGCCCGAGAGAGAAAGGGAGAGCGAAGAGGTCCTCCATCCTCCACGGCCGAAGGGACCGCGAAGTACCTTTCGGTCCTGTATTTTTTCCGTCGTCTGTTCTCCTCTACGTGCGTTTTTCATCGGCGCGTATTTTTGTTTTGGTCTACACTCTCGTTCCTCCCTGTTTCCCTCTTCCTTCCCTCCTGTCTCTCTCTCTCTCTCTCTCTCTCTCTCTCTCTAACTCCCTTCCTCTCACGCAGCTTCTCGAGAAAATGTTGGGAATCAGAAGATAGACGATCCTATTCCTTCGGGGCCTCGCGTGTGGGGATCGATTCTCTCCTTCTCTCGCGAAAGCCGCGTACTCCTCGTTGCAATCGCATGCACACGCGTATATATAGGGTGTTCCGAAAAATATGGCATAGTCGATAAGAGACATGCGCTGCTCGACGAATTTCACCTTCGATGGATGAATATTTAGTTGATAATTTGAGCAATTGTGCGGCTTTTCCCGTATTTATTAATTTCTTTTTGATTTGGGCGAACAAAGAAGAATTGTCATTAAAAAACTCCGGTAATATTGCTCCGTAACTATTGAGAAATCTCTAAAAAAAAAGCTAAAAAATTTATGGTATACAAGAGTTTCGACGGTAAAATTTAACGAGGGATAGACTTCTCGGTTTTGAATTTGTCGATGAATTAGACTATCGATTTTCAAGACGCCTTGTATATTCTCTCGCTCTTACGCTGCACGTCGTTGTCGTGCACGACGCTGCATTCGTCGGGTAACGATAGGAAGATTATAACTCGCAGAATTAGCGAGTACTCCGCGGCGCGTCTTGGCGGCCGTTTCTTATTTGCATCCCTGTGCGTCTCGCTGCGATCAAAACTTTGAACTGCAACGAGCGTCGTGCATTCGGAAAATGCCGGCGAGCTGAAATTATACGGGGCACTCGGCAGTTAAAGTCGGCTCCTCCGACAACCGTTTACAAGCGATTTTTCTGTGAGCGAAAATTCCACGCGAAGCTTAATTACCGACGCATTCAGCGTTAGGAATTCAAGAGCTGCAACAAGCAATGACCCCGCACTAAAATTTCATTATGGGAAGATCGACTTTGCGCGCGTCAAATAACGCGTCACTGACTGAATCGAACATTTAGCGCGCGAAGAAAATTCTCCACTCTGCTGATCTTAGACATACGAAGAATAGGGAAGATCACCGTAATCTCTCGACGAGTAATCTTTTTCGTACACATAATTCGCGCTTCAACATATAATTAAGCTAAATAAATTTTCTCCGGTCTTTCCGATATATATATTGCTCGATTATCGAATCCAAGTAAACGTATCGCCAGCTGCAGCAACACCGGTCGGGCTCCTTGATTTATTGTTCGAAAATTTCCGTGAACCACTCGAGAAAAGCCGCCCTTAATCTTCCCCCGATCCTCCTTCCTCGCGATTTTGCCGACTTTTTCTTTCTTCCCGTGCGCGGTTCGCGAACGAATCGAGTTCTCGTACGCGAATAATTGCATCTCTTCCTTTTGCTCCCGCGCGAACGTTCGATTAACGGCCCGGTTAGGCCGGTGTGTTTTTGCGAAGGATCTACCCGGCTGCGCGGGGCCGAGGAGAAGACATGGGAATCGGGTGCGGGATTCCCGTTCGCTTGATCTTAATTGCACGCGCATTAATCAACACACTACGCAGCGTGTACGCAGGCCGCAGGTGCGCGCATAATAAATTTCTTTTCGATAGTCCCGCGACTTCCTGCGCACGTTTCCGCTTGTTGCGCCGGAAAGGGCCTCGCATTCGTCGAATGTTGCGCGTGCCGGTTGTACGCGTCGCTCTGGCCGGAATAAATGGATATTATCAGTGACATTGCTAAAATACACGTATTGTGTTGAACGGCTGAAAAATCCGAACGATCAAGCGATTAATCGTATCATTTGATTTATCGTCAACCGCCAACCATTCAGCGAATTTCTTTCATTTTTTTTTTTTTTTTTTCTACAAGAAATATATTTCGGTCCGATTGGGAGATTAAAATTAAACGCGATTTTTCGCAGCGCATGCGGACCATCGAGATCGAAATTCGCCAGAATGTGCCGCTGCGACTGGATATTCAGCATTGTAATTTAATATTACGTTTCATGTTTTTTCGCACACTTTTGTTCAAGCAACTGGACAAATTCGCAAAATTCGATACTGCTGCTAAATATTCGGTATTGCAATTTCCCGCTGTATTCGTGCTCACTTTTGCTCATGTAACCGGATAAGATGCTCGAAAGTTTTTGCGTATTTAATTGGCTTTTTATATGTAAATTTACTATCTCATTATAATTTCTGATTCTTAAGATTAGATAAATTTGCCAGTTGCAACTGTCGCGCCGTAATGACGACGGTATCGTAGAATTTAGTTCTAACCCGGGCCGAAATAGACGGACACGCCGAGGTATATAATTGGGCCAATTAAAGTCCGTCGTTGATGGCCCGTAAATACGTTGTACTTAGCCGCCCCTTCCGCCTTCTTTTACGGCCTTCTTTTCTCGGTACACGTCGGGAATAATTCATCGGCACAGGCGTGCCGATGCGGGGCGTCGGGTAATAACTTTAATCGCATCCCGCTCGTTATAACATTACGATGAAGTTATTGCTCGCGCCACTCAGCGCGAAAAGAAAGGACGCGGCTTTTCGCGGCGTGATTTCTGGTCGCGTCGCAACACGCGATCGACCCGATCGATGCGGTCGAAAGAGATCCTCGTTGTGAGGAAAACGAATAATACGATCAGGAATGTTCCCGATCATTTAGTACCTTCCACCTTCGCCAGCCCTCAAGATTGGTCTTACGGCGGTTTTTCAAAAACACACAATCGGGATTTTCTGCGGAACATTTGGGGGTCTGAAGAATTTAACTAAATTTATTTAGGACAAAGCCGCTTAGCGGGCGAAAGTTAGGTGAGCATTCCGACGTTGAATCGGTTCCCCGGTGTAAATCAACATTTTTAACTCGATATAACTTGGGAGTTTGCTTAATCGAATGAGAGGACGCAATTTTAGAGGCGGCGGCGGCGGCGGCGGAGCGACGGTGGAATTAGCGATGAACGAGGTTAACGCCTGTATTAATTTAGTGGCTGCATCCGGCTTGGGAAACCGTCGACTTACGTATAAAGCAGCCAATTCGGGAATAATCGCGTCCGTCATACGCGCACCGAATATAACTAATTGTAAGAAAAGTACAGATAACTGACGAAAGGTCAACATACCGAATTAGTCTACCTTTGACCGTTAGATTCAACGCTAAATGTAGTCGTTGAATTATCAAGCTGGAAGAATAACGCGTGTGCAAGTTTTATATGACGTAAATAAGCCACACAGAACACAGGACACTTGAAATATGAGCGCTCGGCATTATGAAATGTCGGCATTATAAATTAATTTTTCTCGATATTCTCCGACAGTTTTCTCCGATATATTAATCTTCCTCGACAATTACGTGCGACAACGTCGCGAGTTCTGCGTCTCTCGGATTTCCACATTGCAGCAATTTGAGTAAACTTAAGTGATGCATTGTCGCGCCTTGAGCAGCGTATAACGTCCATATTTTCTTCCACATTGAGTGCCCGATCGTACGTGTAACATTCTCAGGCACTAGTCAGCGTCAAACGAATTAATTTGCGCGTTGGTTGATCTCTCTCTCTCTCTCTCTCTCAGGAGAAGAGGAGGCGTCTTCTGCGCCGCGGTCGTCGGTAACCTCGAGGTCGGGTCAGGTGGATCTCGAGCGTTTCACGCGAGGCGTGCTCGAGCTCCTCCGTCGCGCCGCGCCGCGCCGCCCCGGTCGTTTTTGCGCAATTAGCATTATTATCGAGCCACTTCGCGATCGAGTCGACGCGGAGCGTGGAGAAACGGCGTCGATGGCCGCGCAAACGGGGGAGGCGCATAAAATCGGAGGCCCCGCTAATGCGCGAGCCACGGATCACACAGCTGCGGCCGCGATAAGATCTGCAGTTGCAGCGGCGCGGACGACCGGCCGAAGTCGTCAAAAGTCTAAACGAGCCTCTCGTTTATCCATCAGGCCATCTTGCCTCCGGCCCGACGCTCCACGGACCGGCACGCTAATCGCGCGCAGTCTCTACGACCCGCCATTTCACCGGGGATTACTGCCATTCCTCGTGGCCGAGAGGAAAGATGCGCCCGGATAGCCGTTCGTTCGTTCCGTCGGCCGAGTTTTTATTTTAACACTCTTCCTGGGGAGCGCGGCGAACGATTAAAATCCAACGATTTTTCCATCCATCCGCGTAGCGAACGACGACGCGGCTGAATCGTCGCTCGCGAGCGCGAATTGAGGAGAGTCCGCGTGTCTTTGCTTCTTTTTTCTTTCCTCTCTCTCTCTCTCTCTCTCTCTCTCTCTCCCTTTCTCTTTCTCTCTCTCTCTCACCCTGAGCACACAATGCTCAGTGATCGAAAATGAATGGACGTTTTTGTAACTCGTCGCACGAGAATGCGGACGCATTGTGGAAATAACGATGCGTTACGAACGCGTCGTCCGGGTCTCTTCTCGCCGGGGTTTCAAGTGGATCCGATTTTACGGAGAAATCTGCCGATAATCCGCCAAGCGTCGGCGTAATGCACGCTGATAAATAGCGTGATAATTAAAGCCCGTTCCAATTGAAAAATGACGACCGCGGCAATGTGAGCAATTTGTGTTTGAATTATAATATTAAACGAGCATCCGAAAAGTATCGCGAGAGAGCAGGGAGCCCCGTCGAGATTAAAATTAATTATTTAATTACAACTCTTGGATACGAACAATTTACTTGGTTCGGGCATAAGTACGCATAAAAAAAGATACCTTCGAATATATATCTCGGGATATACAAAATTCATTCGCACGGGATGATCTATATATATATATATATATATATGCGGTGGTATATAGCCGACACATAAATTTCGTGCGCTTCTAAAATATCCGCGAATTCATTTGGATTAAAGAGGGCTTATAATAATGGATGCTTCCTAATTGACAGATATAAAATATGCGCATTAAAAATCATAAATCCGTGCGGTGAATTTATAATTGAATCATACTAGCGAATTCCTCTACTTGCGCGCGTAAGTATGTATAAAACACGTTTGGCGGCCATCTCAAGAAGAAACGGCTAAAAGTAGCGCGTGACGTTGTTGATTTAATTCTCGACGTTTTACGCTTCCAGAGAAGTTAACGTTCTCGTGTATCACAACACGCGATTTATCGTGGTAGAACCGCATCGTAAATCCTAGAGTTCCAACGCGAGATTAACACCTCGCCTGTCCCGCTGATTCCCATAGCTTACTGTTTCGAAACTCAGCTAAGATTTGCACAACCGGTTACGGTAAATGATTCTTTCGACATTTATTTGTTGTACCCACTTTTATCAGCTCCCTCCCTCGTTTATCGGCTGCGCTTTGCACCTCCTCTGAGATGCGATTCATCAAAGCTTTACACATAAATTAATTAGACGTGATTCAATCAAACGCTCGACGCGTTAATCCGCGACTTTTGGAGTTCGACTCGCGCGAGACGCGACGTGATTGTTTCGCGCGAACGCTAACCGGACTCCAACCTGAAACAAAATCGCCGAATTATCTGACAGGTTAGTTAATCCTCGTTTGTCCTATATTCGGCGGCTGATTAAACCGCTTCTCCGTGTTATCGTGGAAGTTGCGAGGGAGCGGCGCGTCGCGCCGTGTCTCACCCCGGTTGCGACTCTCACACTTTGAAAAGCGGCACGCTCGCATCTATTTAGCAGTCATGCCGGCATAAGCACCTCTCATTATGCGACGCCGGGCACTTTCGGGGTGGCCGCATTCGCCTCGTACGCCTCGTACGCCGCGGCGAGGAACTTAACGAGGCTACCGCTCGTTCGGCGCCAACCCGGGCAACCATGAACGAAGCTAAACCCTTTTATGCGCGGGTCGCTCGTCCTCTTCGTCAGGCCACCCTTATCGGCGATATCAGTACGACGGTTGCGGCAACGTCGTAGTTGCCGAAACTGATTTTAGACTTAACAAGCAAATCGCGGTTAAACGACGCGCGGTATTCCTCGCGTCGAGAATAAATTAAACCTCCGTCATATGAGATTTCGCATAATTGAATTTTACACACTTGTATCTCATTTTCATCCCGAGTATCTCCATGGTTGGATTTTAGATCTCCTTGTACTCGACAGAGCTTTCACACTTTCGTGCCGCGCACGGACACTTGAGACAGCACTGTTCTAATTTTTCGTCTCGTCTCTCTAATAAGTTCGAATCTCATGCGTAAGAAGCAAGTTCCACCTAGAGCCGCTTTAACACGAAGGAGGCTCCGACTCAGGATTCCCAAAATGTCGCGCAGGATGTCGCGATTCAAGCGCTACGCGGTACGCAACGAGACGTGCCCAACTCGGGCGGAAGTGAAACACGCTCTTCGCCATTATCGACGGGCCGCCCTCGACTTCTCCCGATCGAAGTTCGTAATCTGTCGAGGCGCCGGGGATGAAAAAGTTGGCGGACTTTTATTCTCGCGCTCGCCCGTCGGCGGCGGTGCTCGCGGCCGTTGTTCGCTTAAGTGACGAAGCCTTAAAGACAAGTTAAAGCCTATTTGCCGCTGTCAGATGCCTGCGGTCGCTTCGGTCCCGGCCGGTCCAAGTGCCGGAGGCGCGAGGCGAGAGCCTCGGAAAAGTTCGTTTAATTATCGATAAAACCGTCCGGGCGAGTATAAGACGTTAATATAACGGAGTCGCGGCGAAGAATGCGAGCAGCCACTCCGTCGTCGAGCTTTACGCCTCGCATCTCATCTCATCTCGTCTCCCCGACCGCTCCCGAGGCTCCCGCAGGGTTTTATGTCCTCGCTTAGCTTACGCGAGTTCCTCCGTGGACATCGACATCTCGTAAAAAGCTCGCGTATAACACGGTAAACAAGCGCGGCTCTTCCATCGCGTCGTCCATTCCGCGCGCTGCGTACGAATCATCGCGAACCGCCGAAGTATGATCGAAGTCGAAGTCGAGCGCGAATCCCCGACCCGTTTCTCGGACCTCAGATCGACCTCCATACGTCGGAAGTTTTCTTCGCGGCGAATCAATACCGTCCGCGATAACGTGATTGCACGCAAACATCAGTCGAAGGCGGTGAGACATTTATTTCGCTCGCGCGGATGGTGTGAAATCGATGGTCCCGGCGATGTTCAATCGCGCTCTGACATTCCGCTCGAAGAAATTCACGCATCCTCGCATTCTCGCATGACGATGGCGGTCATTTCGATGATCACCGCGCTGTTCGCGACTTGTGAAATTCTACACTGGTTGCGCCCGAAGAAGATTCAGTCATCGGCGCGTATTCTCCGTATGAAATGCAAGATTGCGCGCGGGGTTAATCAAGATTCCCGTTTTTAGGGACGATCGTTTCTCTCGTCGCGAGACGAGAGCTCGCCGATCGTAAATCCTTGCGACGTATATCGGCTTGCCGGATACCGATGATTCTCTGGAGATTGAGAGGCCGTTGCGCCGGCCGGCGGCGTCGAAGACGAAACCGACCGGGGCAATAACGCGAATGAAAATAAACCTGCAGGCGCCCTGTACTCGCCTCCGGAGTGTCGTTCGTTCGTTACTCGTGTCCTTTAAATCCCGGTTATGACGGCATATAACGCGTTGGAAATTCGAGCCGCGCGCGCGACCCGGAACGACGACTCATTTCGGGCCTCTATCATCCATCGTTGTCATCGTTTTTTCTTCTCCTCGCGGAGAACGGCGGCGTAAAAGCGACGGCCGACAGAGATCCCGCTGACGGGATATAAAGTTCGGTCCTTTAGATTACGATTGGCCTCGGAAGCGGGACCGGATCCTCCGCCGAGAGCCGTTTTGCCCAAGCAACGACGCGGACGCTCCCGGCTCCGCCCATTACGGTTTCACGTGAAATGCCTTCGACCCTTCGTATGTGTGATATTTAATTCTATTCGTGTGATATTTAATTAAATATTCAAATCTCACGCGCCTGAGAGCTCTCTGCGCGATCTTTGGATTAACAGAGGCCGACGAATCAATGTCGAAGCGCAAAGAAGGATGAAACTTTCTCTAATTTCCTTCTTCTTCCATACACCTTGCGCTGACCTTAGCGCTTCTCAGACTAACCCGTGACAATTCGGACATCGTGGCCGCAGTTTGTCGAGTTACGAAAAAAAGGATCGCGGGATTTGTTTCTTTGGAGTGTGTCGGGTCGGCCGGCAGTAAAGTGTGGTAAAGGGTTAACCAGCGCGGATGCGACTCGAGCGGAGGCGATCTCTCGCGGAAGGCCCTTTAATAATTACAGTTCGCGGGGCGTAAATCACTTCGCCGAAAGCGCGCGTCCCCACGTCGGCTCCGGCTGAACTAAGTGGCCTCCTGGAACGAGGGAAGGTCTTGATCGCGTCGCAGGATCGCGGCCCTGCCAGCCGGCTGGCCAGCCGGCCGACTGGCTGTCTAATGTCTTTATTACCGGCAACGACGGCCGGCAGGAGGCGGAACAAAGGCGGGAAAAAATACGGCCTTTTCCCGCGAAGTGGCCGCGGGCTGCGGCAGGGCGAGATACGAAGGAACAAAGGAGCGGGAAAGAGATCGTCCCCGAAGATCGCGCCGCGGCAAGTGCGGCGGACATCTCGACGCGGTGAGACTCGCCGACTTGAATCGACGACACGCGGACGGAGGCGCGGATGAAGGGCTTAATTGAGCGCGTGATCCGCGCGTCGGCGATTTTAACGAGCCGTGGTAGGGGGGGGGGGGAATTCGATGTCGAGGCGAGCGTTTCAATTTCGCGGCCGATGCGGGCCTGTTGAGCAAATTATCTCCTTATCTCTTCCCCCTCCCTCTTTCTCTCTGGACGAATTGCATTAATTCGAAGCGCGACCAGCGAGATTTCCGACTGTGATGATCGCGCTGCTTCTCGGCGGAATTCGAGCTCAATTGACGATCGTTTCTTACCATAAGAAAGACGAAGAAATGCGAGGGATGCAAGAGGAAATGTTTGCACAGCTTATTGCTTTTCTCCGGAGAAGACGGAACGTTTCGCGATTTTTCCATCGGAACATAGCAGTTTTATCTGTACTAATATATTGGGTAAGAACATCTGTAATAACGATTTTCTTCTCCGCGTGTGATTATTTTGAGGGAGAATTGTAGGCTGCGCGTATTACGTCTATCTTGTATCTCGCTCGGTGCCGATCTGTTTTTCGAACGTAAATTTTTCCCCGCGGCTCTCTCCCAAGGAAGAGAGATAATTACGTGGCCCTCCACGTCTTCAAATTTTCAAAATGTAGGTTCGCTCGAAGACAATCATTTGGATTTGGATTATGTAAATTAGGTAAATGTGCAGTTTTCCCCGCAGTCACATCGAAATTAGGAATTTGTTGGAAGAATACCACTTTACGACAGTCTCTCGAGCCGCCGCGGGGAGAGAAAGTCCGAGCTGATACGATGAATATGATTTTTTGTACAAACACCGACAGGTGTGTGAGATTATTAAGTCACGATGGCAGGATAATAAGCGTGGCGCCAGGGAGGATCCCCTGCCTGATGATCTTTCCGTCTGCCGTCGATCATCTCGCGCGGCGACCTTCGAGGATATCGATCCTCGTAACCGCCGATCGACCTTGTTTCCGTGAAATTGGGCAGCGGCAGGTGAATAATCCGTCCTAGCTGCGGGCCCCGAGGCGCGATCTGTCGAGATTCATAAATCCCGATTTATCCTAACGAATTCGCGACAGATTTATATTGCTCGGAGGCCGCGAAAAAGCTACCGCGCATACCGACGACATTAATTAATACCCAACGCGACTGCGCGCCTGGTAGATCTTCTTAAGCCCCCTTCCCCTTCGCGGAGCAACGAGAATATTTTCGGTCGACGGGGTCGACACCGTCGGCCACCGTCGGGAAACATTTTTGCATTGCATTTATTCCGCTCTATTTCGCGCTTTTGTATCCGCACGATTAATAAATAATTCCGTTTTCTCGCTGCGTGCATTTTTGACGACAATAAACACGTTAGCGAACGGGCGCGGGCGCGGGCGCGGCGGAAGCGCGGATGCCAAAGTTTGCGCGGCAATTTCGCAATCGCGCATAACCGTTGATAAAGTTAATAAAAATAAAGTATGATTAAAAAAGTGTGCCGTTGTAACACACCGGCGCTGGCCGGCGCGCTCTCTCGCTCGCACACGGTATGTGGCGAGCGCGCGGAGCGACGGAGAGGAAGTGGAAATAACGAGGCAGCTTCGGGGTAACTCCGTCGCGAAACTGCAAATGAAGCCTCAATTCCGCTTTTGTTTCTGTCGGTTCTCTTGCCGTAAACCACGCGAAATTCAATGTTAACGAGCGATTATCCGCGAGCGCCTCGCGCGTTTTCCTATTAGCTTCCTATTTGAGCCGCGTGCGCGCGCGCCTGCTCGCGATACCGACATGTTCAGTTTTCCGTTTTGTGAAGTTTCGCCAGGAAAGTTGAGTAAAAAAGCGGGGAAATGCAGGGAAAGAGAATGAATGAGAGAGAGAGAGAGAGAAAGAGAGAGAGAGAGAGAGGGGGGAAGGGAAGAAAGGGAGGAAGAAGCGGCTGAGTGTTTTACCCTACCCTCGACTGAGCGAGTTGGCGCGCTCGCCTCCGTTAATGAGTGGAAAACATTGTTAATATTGACGCGAAAATCTACTTGTCGAATAGTGCCGGTTGTCTCGGTAATGAAGCCGGTCATTAGAACGCGGCCGCGACCTATCTCGTCGGTAATTACCATATCAGTCGCGAGACTGTGGCATTCTCCTCTTTTCTCTCTCTCCCTCTCTCTCTCTCTCTCTCTCTCTCTCTCTCTTCCCCTTCTCCCTTCTATATATTTCTTTCTCCTCTCTCTCTCTCTCTCTCTCTCTCTTCCCTTTTTTGCGTTTTAACGCGCGACCCGTTCTCGTCAGTCACGGTAGGCTTGCCTCGAATGCAATAGCGGTCGCGTCGGCAGATGGCCATCGTTGGAAAAACGAGGAAAAACGGAGCGGCTCGTGTTACTGCACAGCCGGACCGATAAAGAAATTATTATTGCTGCTATCGAGCGCGGTCGAGCGGAAGCGTTTCTTTCGCGAGATTAATGCCTTTCCGGAGGAGAGTTTTTGCGCCGTCCGCCGCTTTTCAGGAGGGCCATTTTCACCGAGTCTCTCGTAGCGGTCTCGTAATTACTCTTGCGCTGTTCGTACCTTCCCTTTTTTTTTTCCTTTCGGAGGATAGAAGCTCGATTGTTACCGTTCGCCGAAGATCCCCCTCGCGTCTCCACCGGGGCGTTCATGTTGCACGTGCAAAGTGTCTTTCGTTTGTTAGCGCCTCCACAACCCGCGGTTGTCCGTCCGAGTAATTTTTGCGCTACAGAGATGCAGGGATTCTCAATGAATTTCCACCGACGGCACGAAGATTATTCTAAAATCGCACGCTACGAGCCGCCGTATACCGGCTGGCTTTTGTGTTGACTTTCCGAAAGAAAAGCCGCCGTTAAAGACGACCAACGGCGACAGCCAGGCTGCGCCACCGCTCTCTCGCAGGCCGCCGCTCTCGCGGCGTTAATCTGCCGCGAGAAAAGGCTGCCGACGATTCAAATTAACGTTCAAGTCGCGGGGAAGTTTCCGCTCGCGCTCGAGCGCGCGCGGCCGCAAGAAATCCCGTCGCGCTTTCGCCTCGTAACTCTCGAGGCTTCGTGCCCGCTATTTTTTGCCGCCTGCTCTCCCTCCCCAGGCCTGCTCGACCCGACCCTGCGAATCGCGACGTTAATTGATCGTAATAAAGTCGGCAACGTACGAGCGCAATTACAGTCAACAACTCGCGTGCGTCTCGCGCATGTTGTGCGTGCGTGCATGCGTGCATGCGTGCGTGCGTGCGTGCGTGCGTGCGTGCGTGCGTGCGTGCGTGCGTGCGTGCGCGTAGAGAGCGCCCGGACGGGCGGACGAATTCGGTTTCAATTATTAGTCGGAGCCTCGCCGGTTGATTATCTACCTGCTCGCGCGCGCAGGTGCAATACGCGCAGGTAAGCTACTCTCCCGGTGTGGCCCGAAAATTATGTGGCCGCTGAGCTGGCAGCTTCGTATGCGGATTCACCTGCTCGATAATGACTCTATCGGAGCGGATAGAGGATTCTCGGAGCGCGCGGCCTCGGCTCCTCGCCAACCTTGCGAGATCCTCGCGCACCTGTCCGTCCTCAACTCGTTCGGCGACGCGCCTCTTCGTAGCGACTCGGGCAACGTCGTTAAATTAGAAAATTACGCACCGGATGCGCGCGGCCCCCTCATTCGGCGCGCACAAGTCGCGCTTCTTCCACAGCTCTCTCCCCGCGTGCGTACGGAAGCCTGCGGTTTTTTTTTCTTTTTCTACGAAGGGCCGTGATTAACTTTCGGCCATTCTGCTGAAACTCGACGGATGCCACTGCAACGAATTGCCGGTTCGCTGATAGCGTCCCCCGAGTCGTTTGCGTTGCTAACGCGTGCCGAGCTCGTCGCGTCTTCCTCAAGCGGCCGCGCGGATCACGTCTTGGCATTGAAAGCCTTATGTGGTCCCGTGATCATTTCGCTCCCGCTGAATCCTTTACTCATCCTCACGCTGCGGACATCGGCTTCACTGAATGACAGCCTATCGATCGCCGTTTGCTCCGCAAAGAGACGGTGATTCCGATGAACGAGAAATCTCTGCGAAAACCGGAGAATCCGAAATCTCGCCTTGATACCGTACTATCTTCTCTCGCGTTCGCGCCTACAAGTCGACGAAACTTGCCGTCGAGCGCGTCTCGTTAGCGACGCAGTGCAAGCAGCAAGAAATTCAATGGAGAAAGAGTGTGCGCGCCGCGCTGGAATCTCCCGAATGATTACCTTAAGGAAGTCAGGAGGTATTCGGGCTATCATCCTGCGAAAGAAAGAGTAAAAGAAAGAGAGAGAGAGAGAGGGGGGAGAGGAGAGTGGTAGACTGAGAGGCAACTGGAGTGACAGTGGCGTCCGCACCAAGGAGGATACGTTCCGGCGGTGCCGCGGGGTAGTGACGAAGTAAAGGAAGCTCTGGTTGCCGGAGGAAATTGAAAAATCCGGGTAAAAAGGACGCGGGCGGGCGTGCGGACTGCGGAGTATTTAATTTAACTTTTTCCTCGTTTTAGCCGCATTTCCAATTTTCCCTCGTCCGCGCGCGGCGCGCCGGAGGTTAAGCCGCATCCGAGGCGTCGCGACGCTCCGAACTCCGAACGGCGGTTTCACGAGGAGGGAAATAGAGGCAGAGTGAGAAAGAGAGACGGCGCGAGGGGGGAGGGAGAGAGGAACGGAAAGCTTCTCTGGCGTCGTTGGCGCGAGAGCGAGACAACGATACGGACGGGGAGTATTCAGCGAGTTATTTTCCCGCGAGCGTGTGCGCGGTGGGAAAAAATTGGGGTAGGTTACTCGAGAGGGGGATGAATTTCCCGGGGGTCGGGGGAGCGCCGAGAGACGAAGTCGCTTATTTAATCTCAGGCGGCTAATACGCGAGCGCGAGTATCACTTCATCGAGTCGTATGTTTCGGGCATTCCTTCGCTTGAAGCTGAAAACTTGGATCGGTCGCGCGTCGTCTACGCTTCCCGCGAGAACGAGGAAACGCGAGAGAAGCGTCCGGCAACGCACGGTACTTTTAATCGCGCGTGTCACGTACGCATAATTATCACGTGCACAATAAGACGCGACATTGAATCAGAAAAGGAAAAAAAAAAAAGAAAAGGAATCGATGGAGATATAAAATGCAGAGAAACTCCATTCCTCGAAAGCTTTCATTTATTTCCGCGTAAACGATAGAAAGAGCAGCGGACACGTCAACGAGAGAGACACACCTCGAGGCATTTCCTCGGAGCATTTCCGATCCCGCGAGAGAATCTTTCTGCGCGCTCGTTCGATACTCGCGATCACGATATTGTGCTCGCGACACATCCGCAGCTGGCGGGAACTTTCCCGCAGCGAGCCTCAATACCGCTCGCGAACTTCGCCCATAAATTCCATATTAATTTACGGTAAACTATAGATAGAAGTATTACGTACTGCGATGGTCCTCCGTTTAATGAAACTTGCTCCTGCCCTCTCTCTCACTCTCTCTCTCTCTCTCTCTCTCTCTCTCTGTCGCGCATCATGATGTAATCGAGTCTGTAACTGCCGAAATAGCCTTTCAGCGATATCGGCGCCCCGTATGCAGCCCGCGCTGCATCTATCCGTGTAATTATAAATTGATCTCCAAACAATCTCGAGTGTGTCCGGTCCCGGCTGTGCACGTTAAATCCTTGCGCTCGCGTGTTGCGCGTCGCATATCCGCAGGCACGCCGTTGTCGATTAAATTTGCGCCGAAAGATGATCCTTCCGAGTCTTCGACGATGAATACGAATTTCGAGAGGGATGCCGTCCAAGTTGAGATCCGATCGCCCGGACGTCGCTCACCTCCGACGACGCACGACGGAAGATCGCATCGTCACCGTTCTCATCTGGCAGAAAAGAAAGCGAGGAAGAAAGATCGCGTGCCGTCCATATCGCGACACAATCGTTCGGCGCGCAACAATTCGCCCGTCGAATTCAGCGCCGTCTCGTCCCCTCGTGTCGTAGACGATGCAAATGACGAGGCGTCTGTAAGTGAGAGTACCCGGCTGTATTACAGAGTCGGCGAGGGCCGACGTAGCTCGCGAGAGACGAGACGGAAGGGGGCGGGACGGGACGAGACGAGACGCGTGTGTAACGGGGGCGGAAAATGCCGCGAAACCGGATACGACAGACGGAGGCAGAGCGCCGTGAAATGGAAGCCCGAGCTCAGACACGTCATCGATATATAGCGCGAGCTGTCAGCGAAGGTCCTTAGACTATGAACGGCACCCTCTCCCTTCGGATCCTCTCGGGGTCGCGCCGCGCCGCGCCGGGGATGCGCCGGATCAAATCCCCCGCGTCGCCGTGCCGCTCGCTCCCGGCTCGCTAAATGTGCCACTCCGTCAATGAGAGCGCGACGTCTCGCGAGCCTGCGAGAGAGAGAGAGAGCGTGCCGCGCCAACAGCAGCATGATCGATGGTGGATTACTCGAAGGGGCGAAGGTTACGCGTAGGGCAGTCGTTAGGTTTCTTGCGGATGGAAGTTGGCACTCGCGGAGCAGAGTGACAACCGAATCGCTCGAATTCGAACGACTCTTCACTCGGTATCTTTGCCGTCGCGCCGCGAGTGAATTTTTCACTCGTTTCGAGCGAGGCTGTGCCCTGGGAAATTGAGGGAGAGAGAGAGAGAGAGAGAGAGAGAGAGAGAGAGAGGTAGAGCGCGACCGAACGTTTGAGAACCGCGCGACTGAAGGCTAAACACGATATGTAGGGCAATGTGTTTTTGCGATGGAGGCGCATTATCGCGGGATGGAAGAGAGACGCACGCGAGGGAAAAAGGAATGACGTAATTATCGCACCTTGGCGAGTTCAAAGGCGAGCCGAAAGGACCCCTCGGGGAACGAAGGTGTTACGAAGATGATGAATACCGTGGTTGCGGCGAACGAGCCGCATGTGACGACCTAGATAGAGAGAGAGAGAGAGAGAGAGAGAGAGAAAGAGAGCGTTTGTGCTTGTGTTGCGGTTTAAGATAGCGAGAGGCAGGATCAAAAGGCTCTATTACGGTGTGAGAACATGAGCGAGGAAGAGAAGATTACGTATGATAAAACGCGCGTTGCGTTTCTTCCGGCCGGCTTTTTTTCGGAAATTGCTCGTTCGCGCCGCAGGAAGGGACGTCAGGGATATAAACGAAATTTTCCGTAAATAAAGCAACGACGTGTCAGACGCATTGTCGTACACGACGACGATACACTGCGGCAGTTGACGGGGAAATCGTTTGCACGACAAAGATGCGAGTAACGATATAAAATTCAAAATTTTTTCGGAGTTCGTTCTTACGTGCAAGCGGGGCGACTAAAAGGCCAAGAATCAGATCAGAATTGACTTTGGGATATATTTAATTATTAATGAATTCTCTCCATTTGGTGAGCCCAACTTGTGAGGAATTAAACTTGAAATTGAAGCTGCATAACGTTTAAACCGAAGCTTGGACGGGATTTTTTCATTATCGAATGAGATTAATTCTCTAAATACGCTCGCCAGTGCTCGGTATAAAATTGGTCGAACGAATTTAACAAATTGAACTTGTACTTTTGAGTTCATTCCACATTGTTCCTCTAAGGGGGCGGAAGTCTCTCTCTCTCTCTCTCTTTTTTTTTACTAAATAAGAATTCCGCGCGATCGTACGACTTTTCCGGCGCGCGTCGTTCTTTCCTTGCAGCTCCGACCTCGTTATCCTCACTTCCTTACGTTGCGCGCTCTCCTTCGCGGGCCGGGTAACGCCTCCCCCCTTCCCCCTGTCTTGACGTTTAGCCGCGATATTTACGAGGCCCGCTCGATTTAATCACGATTTATGAACACGATCCGGTTGATCTACGGCCGCGCAAATCGTCGAGTCACCGAAGGCGAGCCGACGACAACGACGACGACGACGATGACGATGACGACGACGACGACGACGACGACGACGACGATGACGATGACGATGACGATGACCATGACCATGACGACGCTGAGGTACCTTTTTCCTTGCTCCTCTTTCTTTTGCCCGAATTCCGAATCAGGCGGGCGCCGTTCGTCGAACGCTTCTTGTTTCGACCGCCGTGGAGTCGATCACCACCGGCTCTCGTTCTCTCGATATCACGGTCCCTTCCTTTCCATGTAATCGAAAAAGATTCATTAATCACTGGCGCATCAGGTGTCTATGGGTGATTGACGCGCCGGTAAAACGGCCTGCATGTAAAATTATTTATTCGCCATTCCGCTTGGCGCTTTTTACCGCGGCGCAACCGACACCGAAATGTACACCGTTGTTGAACTTGGGATTCGCTCCAATTCTTTTATTTAGCAATGATTAAGGAGCATTGAGGTGCAAATTATATCGTCAATGTGAGTCAGACGAATCTTTTCCTCTAGCGAGAAAATCAGTTTGACGAAAAGAGATTCGCTGAGGGAATTAATTAATTTCTAACAAATATAATACCGCGCGAACAGTAGCCACGTTCTCCGACGTTCTGCATTCTATTTTATGGAAAGGATAAATCAGTTTTAATGAAAGACCGCGAGAGAGGAAGAGAGAGAGAGAGAGAGAGAGAGACAGAGAGGGAGAGGGACTAGTAGCGAATTACAAAATTGCATCTCGTTTGAGCGGAAGACAATAATTTCGCAGGGAACCTCGCCGATCGACTCGATCATCATCGCCGGCCACTCGCGACTTCTTGTCAGTCGTCGAAGTTTCTTATTGCAGCGAGCGATATAAAGTATCGGGAATATCTCTCGAGAGTCTCGCGAAGCGCGAGGGCAAGTCGAATCGCGGGGACGACTCGCGCTGTAATTCGCAGTCCAACCGGACGGACAGTAGTTTGTTACAGCGAGAGGAGGGCCGGTCTCGCGCTCGTTCCCGATAATTCTCAATAGCGAGAGAGTCCGTGGCTGAGGAACTTTGCTGTTCGCCGGATGAATCGTCCCGGGAGCAAATTAACGGCGAATGATAATCGCGATTGGACGGACGACGCTTCGTTCCGATCTCGTCGAGCAAAAGAATCCATCGTGGCGGGAGAGGGGTGGCGCTGTGCGCTTTCTATTAAGATCCCTTATTAAAATTATTAATGAATCGCGACGATACTCGACGGTGGCTCATCAACGCGAGAGGAGACGCCGCGTCGCGTCGCGTCGCGTCGCCTCGTCTCATTTCACCTCGTTCGAAAAAGAAACGGTCTCGCGGCGAAAGAAATAAACTGGCATCGAGATGAGAAAATGGCCGGAATCAAAGTGAGCGCCGGGAGAGAGATCGACGAGGCTTGTTTCCTCTCGAAAATCTCGGAAATATAAATTAACGAAAACGGCTGGCGATAAGGAGGAGCGCGAGAGAGCGTTTAATAAGCCTTCTGCTTAAGCTTGAACGAAATCACGATTGTTTTAGATAAAAAAAAATGTACGGAATGCGGCGGAAGGAAGGTAGGTGTCCGTTAGATTGATGAAAAAATGGATATCAAAGTATTAAAAATTTGCAAATCATGCCGAGCGAAGTAAACGACGATTTCTCATCTCGGTAACGTGAGCGAATTTTCGATATGTATGTAGTGTAATGATAAATTATAAACAGTCATAGAGTTAGTAGTTTTCACTTGGAGAAAGTGTGTTGTCTCATCGTTGCCAGTTTCCGCGAAATCAATTGGCAATCTCGATTTCCACGCGAGAGTCGTTGTTTACTTCGACAGCGGCGGAGATCTGAATGTCAATAAACAAAGTGAGTATAATGTGAATATAACTGAGGATATCAAATGAATGAATAAGTAACGAGACGGGGGGGGGGGGCTGACTGAAGACCACATTGTTTCGTACATACGGTGCCAAGCGATCGTAACAGTCCTTGACGCGAAGGCAGACGGATCGGGAGACGTCGCGCGTGACTCCCGATTTTTCCGAAACGATCAAAGTGTGCGTATATATGCGTGTCGTGTGATGTATGTATGTAAAATGCATTGGTGCGTGCAATTAAAATAATTAGCGCGTACAATTGAGATAATTAGCGAGCATGCGCTAAGGCTTATCTTGCGCATCGGCTACGTCTTATCGGCTGATCTTGATGGTAATTACCATTTTTTATTTCCACCGATTTAAAAGACAGACACTGACTCGAGCGATCCGACTCGAAACGATGTCTAGTCAAATAGCTGATCAGAAAACCTGCTTTTTGTTTCAGATCGGACAGAGATTGTGGTTATTCGGCCGATGAGGATGCTGCACCGGAGGATCCGGTTCGGGCCAAGCAGGATCGGCTCGAAGGTAGGTTTATACAATACATTTTCCGTACTCTCACATCGAACCCTTCCCGCGATCGGAAATTGGGTCAGTTGTCCAAACGAAAAGTGTTGTGTTACAACAGTCGCGAATGGTTGGCATGCTCGTGTTCACGCGTATTTTTCTCGCTGAGCCATTAATCTCCTCGTATCTAATCGGCGATGTTACATCTTTTTGTTCCAGATACGTAGCAGAACGTGGCCGAGTTCCCGGTATTTTGGTGAGTCAGAAACAAAGGTTTTAGGTGACGGGTTTATTCGTGGTTAGTCTTTATGAGGAAACAATGCGATTTACACAGCCCGTACGTTTTTGCATACACGCTGAGAGAAGGAAATAGAGTTTATCTTATTACGAATTATTGCCATCTCCGGCGCCAACTGTATTTTTGATTTTGTTCTAATGAGAGAGAATGGCAATCTGCACATAAGTTTATTATCGATAACATTGTAATAGTACATACTACAAAAATGCAATTATTACGAAATTGCAATCACGAACACTACTTTTCTCTCAACGTGTATCGTTTTGCACGAATTAGCGCACGAATTTTGCACAATTAGCGGATCGATTCTTACAATAACTGTCTCATTTACTGGATATCTAAACTATCAAATATTTCTTAATGATGCCGAACCTCAAGCGTTTTTCTCAATTTATTCCATATGATCCTCTAATTGTTTCGAGCAGCATAAAATATGCGTCAGCAGTGCGCGCCAGAATTGCGCGCAAAATTTGCGCAAAATTGCGCGACCATACGCGGAATTCGCGATTACTTTACTTACTCGCGAGAAATTTTGCAATTGCGTGAGCGTCAACCTCGTAAATTTTGTTCGCACATGACGTAGAGCACAACGTTATTCCGGTCGAAATGAAAGTAGAAATTAAAAGCCAGAGTTATCTCTCACTTGCGAAAGAATCTTGTTTTTCGAGAAAATATAAATATTCGCAGGATATCATCTCCTGTCTCTCTCGCTCGACCTTGTTAAGAGCGCGGTGATCTTTGGTTCGCGATTTTTTCCGAGCGACTCGCGACGAGCCGGCGGATTCTCGTGGCCTCGCAACTTTTCGTGTACTTTTCTCCAAATCGCTAAGCGCGCCGTTTAAACAATCGGGATCGCGAATACAACGCCATGCGGAAACGAAGCGGAGCGAAGTGAAGTGGAGTGAAGCGAGGTGAAGTGAAGTGCAACAGACTGGGACGTCGACTGGAGAGTGCCATGGAGGCGGCGGGGTGCTGAGGACTGGAGCTAAGGCTGGACTTGAACGACTGGACGTCGCGGAATATCGACGCGCAATGGTGAGTGAGTAATTTGAACGCTCACATAGCGCCGGTTTACATAACGCGTATATTGTGTAAACGTAAATCGCATTGACTGCCTATGAGAAAAGTCACCGTTCAGAGCGTGACATTGCGCGACATTATACTTGCGACAAAGATTCAGGGACCGACGTGTAGCCATACACAGCGTGCGCCTCTAGCACGTGTTTTACGAAAACGATAAAACCGATAATTAGGAGAGTGCAGTCGGAACTATGACGTGCGTTTTTCTCGCTCTTGCTTCGGTTTACGGTTACGTCGAAGATGACAGTCACTGTCTATTAGGACGCGTAACGCCCACGGACGACGCGATCGCGATTACCTTCATGTCGAATCTCATCCACAGTCCAAACGAGCGAGATATAATGCTCCCGGCGTGTATCAGTGGTCCCGGGAACAAGTTATAAGGCAACGATTCCGAGCCTGATAGATCTAAATGTTCAAACGCGTTCGGCTCCCGCCTAATCTCAACGTGGCCGTATCCTTAACGAGTCGGTTCTCTTTCTTGCCGCCCTATAATCGACCGTGAAATTACGGACCTCACGATTGCGCACGGTGAAACATATGTCTTTTTTTTTTTCCGAGGGACAGATGGATAGCACAAGCTCGTGTTTCAGCCAATCTGAATTTTGTACCTACTTTGTACCCCTCGTCGTACAAAGCAACGTTGTCCAAATTTATAATATCCTCGATCTTCCTGCATATACAAATCAATACACAATATCCAATGATAATTAAATAATTAACGAATTTTTATGCGCTGTTGATGCGTTCCTAGACAAACTTTCTTGCCTTGGTTGAAATAAGACATATCCTACTATGAGCAATGTTCCACTATAATACAATAACGAAGAAAAATTCGCGTGCGAACGTTTTAGCTCTTCTGAACCCTCATCGGTACAGTAAAAAAAAAACACTTAGATTTTTATAATATTCCAAACACCCTCTCTCAATTTTTTTTTTCGTTTATTCATTCAGGCTACTCCGAGACAAGATGAAATTTCGATCTATCTGGGTGCCGATGAACGATAACGAATCTATTAGCAATTTTGTTGAATTTCGCTCCGATCTATCGAACGCAAGACAATTCGACGTAAGAAATCGAATTCTCACGCGGCTCTCGCGGCCTCCTTCATTTTACGCTCGATCTCTCGGAGCCGAGGAAACCGAGGACGCTGTAGATCACCTCCGCGGAGAAGGCTACTAATCGACTGCGCGCGCGCGCGGCTCGTCTTTAACGCGCGTGTCGTCAACGGAAAAGGGTAGGGAAGGGATGGGAAAGAATAAACGGCGCTGGCCATAATGTATGCACGCTCGCCGCGGGAGATCGCCTTAATGCCTTGGTCAAGTTACTACCCACTCGCATAAGACACCATCGTTATTCCTGTGCCATAACTCTTCCCTCTAACCTGTCCGTTACGTAATTACCGACCTTCGACGGGGCACCATAGACACCGGTCGGGTCGTGGAGCGCAGCGCGCGCGGCAGCTTGGACCGCGTCCCGGCCGGCGAGGTCCGCGAGAAAAACCAACAGACGTCGCCGAAAGAAAAGGGAAGAATCTAAGTGGATTAATTAGAACGGATTGTCGCCGTGTCTCACGATGAATGGACGTTGACGTTGGCTCGCGAGCCGGGTCGTTAAAAGAGTTCGACACGCTTTCGGGTTCTATGAGAACTTGGTTGGAGCTATTAAAGAAGAAGATCGTAGAGAAGCTGAAGATCCCCTCGGGTCCCGGATTTTTCAATCCGCGGTTCGGACGTTAGGCAGGATCCACGGTAGAAAGAATTTGCGGTATCAAGGATAAGCTGCGCGAGACCAGGGCTGCTGGCAAGGAGGATGGGAGGGGAGAAATTTATAGACAGAAAGATTATGATACGAGAAAGTCGAGCGGAGTCGAGTCGGAGGAGGAGAAGAATTCGTGGGACCCGCGCGGCTCCCATATCTGGAAAGTGGAGAGATTTGTGCGGCGATCGAGGATGGAAAAAAAGCGATCGTGTAAACGTAATAATCGCCGGCGAAAGCAATAATCTATCGACGCGAAGAGGAGCTTCTCCCGAGTCGCTCGAGTCGCTGAGACAATCGCCCGGCGTTTGCCAAGCCATCGTGAACGATTCGCGCGCGGATTTCGTTGACACCCTCTGCCCCCTGCCCCCTCCTCCCGTGACATAAATCACGCGCAACATAATCCGCGCTTCCTCAAAACGTGCGAATACGTTCCGTCTCGCGGCGCGGCGCCATCAATCGTCGACGCGTGCGTCGATACGCGGAGGAAAAGCGTGCCGCTCGCGGCACGCCGAATCATTTACTCTCGCGCGGTTGTGACATAATTTATCGGTCATGGCGGCTGAGTTCGCGAGGCAGCCGTCAAGTCTTGACGGCCGGCGCGGCGCGTCGGAGGAGCGTCGCGACTCCGCAGACGTCTGCGAGTTTATTTCCTCCGTCTCGCGCGTTTCTTCCTTCTCCACCCACTCCTCCTCGTCCTCCTCCTGCTTTGGATCCTCCTCGTTCTTCCTCTCTTTTTCTTCCCCCTCTCGGCTTTTGCCGACGCGACGCGTCGATCCGGGAATCTCGAGGCGCGCTCGCCGGTCGCGAGATTTGGAAAATGACGTATCGGGGTCGCCTAAGCCGGCGGATGAGACCGGGATGATAGATGGAGTCTCCTTCGTACGGGTAATTCGACTGCATTATACGTCTAGCTGCGCATCCCGCGCGTGTGTGTGTGTGTGTGTGTGTGTGTGGGCGCGTGTGTGCACGGCCGTGCGCGTCGGTGTGCGTGCGCGCGTGTGGGTGTTGCCACCTGTAGGGTGGCCTTCCCGCTGCCATTTGCTTATTCCGCTACACCCCCGCTGGCGCTCGATTTATCATGAGATTTATATCCCTCGCACTCGACACATACTCGTTTCGCCTTATCAGTCAGCTCTCTCTCGCAATTTAACTTTTATTCTCCGTATAGAATTCCGCGTTCGGAATTACATTTTCGCCTGCAGCCCCGATATCGTACATCCGGGATTATGCAAAGTCGAGCATAAATATGCGATATTTATTGCTTAGCTTCGCAACGACGGCAACGGCATGTTAATACACGCGAGGGCTCCGATAGGGAACGCTCGCTCCACGCGCGATTCATCATCTTCTTACCTTCTGATTGATACACGGACTTTTGTCTCTCCCTCCACCCTCTCTCTTTCTCTCGATGTCTTGATGACGCAGACTCGCGACTGAAATTTAGTCGCGCCTGTGTCCGGAAACCCTCGACTTTCTCGAAGACGTGCGCGCGCTCGCTGGGAAATGAGAGGCCGTGGATAGATCGATCTTGAAGATACGCCCGTACAACTCGCTCCGACGTGTTCTAATTCGCGAAAATCGCGGAAACTTTAAACGCGCGCTCTGGGAGGGGAAACTCCGGCGTGCGATTCGCGCGGAAGTTCGCGGAAGCACGTTCGGGAGCAGTTTCGCGGATGAAAGAGGCGAAACATTCGGCTCGGGCGAAGTGAATTCGCGACGTGCGGGGCCCCTCGACGGAGACGGACGGGCGATATTTCAAGTTTCGGACGAACGCGACCTGATTCCGTCATAACGACGGAATACCCGGCTTCCTGCATCCCCTCCTGCTCCTCCCCGCAGCCGATGCGCAGCCCGGCGTCGATGCAGCGTGAGCTCCGCGTAGCACGCGATTTGACTTAACGCCACCGCGCAATATTTCTCCTGTCGTTCTACTGCAGACTACTGTCGGCGGGAAGTTTCGGCCGAGACGCGGTCCACCGGCAGGAGTGATTTCGCTCGTGTCGACTTTCAAACTTCCGCCGAAGAATCGCGTTGACGCGCACCGCCTCTCGCGCTACCGGCCGCTATCGCTACGAATTTGCCGAAGTGTTAAACGCAAGATCGCCGAGGATCTCCTCGAAATCTCCGTTTCCCCCTCCGAGAAGAAGCCTACACGCGGAAAAGATATCGCAGTTCCTGCTGCGCTGAATCACAGAGGAACCACAGCGGAAACGAAGAAATGTCCGAAGATGACGCGAGAAACGATATATGCTGTTACCGCGACCGGAAAAATCCTCGTCGCTGCACGTGCGGCCGCATTAAAACTCGACTGAGATGAAACTGAGAGCAAGAGTGACTGTGAATAGAATCGTCCTGCAGGAGCATCTTGCCGTTCTGAGTTTTCGTCCGTTCCCCAGACGACGGGGGCGGGGGGGGGGAAGGAGGGGGAGGGGATTCAGTTACACTAACTAAGACTGTTTTTCCCGGGCGGGCAGCCCGCAGGGAATTTTTCAATCTCCAAAGTCGCTCTCCCCGAGGACGCGACGGCTCGTTTCCGCGGCGAAGAAAGATTCCACACAGTCGCGATTTATGATTGTTCTCTCGACAGGTGCCGTGAACCGCGCCGCGAAATAAGCCGAACGAAAGTCCCTTAATACGATTACCCGAGGACCCGCGCTGCTACGCGACGCGGAGAACGAGATACGCTTGTCGAAGTCGTAAGATCGAACGTTCCGCTGGAAGCTGCGCGCTCGCACACAGAGGCGAGTCATGCGATGTGAGCCAGCGGGGCTGAGTCACCCGAACCTGCAATCAGCGCAAACGGCAAAGCCTGCCGGTGATAGGAGGCGGCGACGGAGGACGGGCCGGGCCAGTACGAAAATGCAATTGAATACGAAATTGCAGGCCTCTCAAAATTCATGACGATTTATACGTATTGTATTCCCAACGCGGTGGGCGTGCGTCGTATTCAGGGCCGTTCGACGAATCGCCATATATTAATTACGTCGTGCAGAGGGAGGGCTATCGCCGCATCTCTTCCCCCTCCCCCTCCCCCTCCCTCCCTCCCGTCTGTCTCCCTTCGCCTGCTTTTCCCCTATCTTTGCATTCGCTTTTATCTGTCCTTCTTCAAATTGTTCGATGAAAAAATCCTTCCCTTATCGTGGGAATATTATCTTGCTTGCGCAATCTGGGAAAGGAAGAGGAGAGAATCCTGTGTGAATTGCACGAAACAGATGAATCGGTGTGTGGGGACTGATAATATCGGAGGACGGCGAGAAAATATGTTTGTTCGTAAATACGCAAGGTTGCTGTGATTGACAATCGACAAGCTCCCGGTAGTGAGTACTCGATCTCTTATCAATGATAATTACATTTTCGGCTGTACGTATGGCGAATTACACCCGCCATGGGTGTGAGAAGAAATAAATCAGGGAATCTGGATGTCACAGGCGAAAAATTGCGGGAGTTAAGAAATAATCCGTCGCGGAAAGTTGCGTGAGAAGCCGCTGTTGTCTTCTCTGGAATTATAACGTTTCTTTTAACACGTATACGTGAGTGGATGCGCATAACAAGTGCATGTATATAACAAGATTTTACTCCCGGACAAGATGACACACTGACGAAATCGCGATTGATCCCGAACGTACGAAGGCGCGGACGATGGCTGGGTATGCGTTAGGATGCGAAGCACGCGCTATCTCGACAACAACGCCATCGTTGATCTAGAGCACGGGCCTCGGAGATGATCCTCGGGGGCATGAAGATTACCATTCAATGGATGATCCATTGGGCCTCGGGCTCTTTACTAAATCACATCGCACAGCGACACGCCTCGCGCGCAACCACGCGTACGCGCGACTTACATGGGCGCAGCTACGCGAGAGGGTGCGCATGTCCCGCGGTGATTCCGAAAGAGCAGCGAAAGGGTTCGATTGGGACTACGTGCGCGAGAGCGAGTCAATTTTCAGCACAAGTAGAACGATTCATTGGGATACCCGACTAGAAATTTCGATCAGGTTCACCTAACACTGATAAGGACCTAATAGGGTGAATGAAAGGTAATCCTAAGTGAGTCAGTCCTTATAATGTCCTAACGACAAATGAGTAAGGAAGACCTTTATAAGGTTATAATGACTGGGTCCACATTAGGACCTTAATGTACCAATCTGGTGTATGATATATAATATGGTTCAGTTAATCAGGTCCTTGTCGGGATCTTATTCATTGCATCTAATATGATTTGCATTATCAGGTTTCAACAAAACAATTTTTGGGTGTCATTCCCAAATATAAAGATGCTTGCGTTGAAAAAATACTTCAAATCAGATCACTTGAATATGCTTTGTAAAATGCTATAGAAACTATCCCTTTTTTAGCAGTCAATAAATAGTTGTAAAATTAACGTGACATGCAACTTTTCTCTTTAACACTACTTTATGTCTTGTCACCTTGTGATACTTAATGATCTTATGATATTCATTTTATGTTTCTTTTCCGAAACATTTTACAAGTATGCTGAAGCGATCTAAAATATTATTTCATGCAAATATCTTTTTATTTGGAAATGACATGAAAGAATTCTCAGCGTGTCATTTCTTATTTCTACCGTGGCGAGTAATCAGGAGCCATAATTTGAAAAGGAACGTAATAAGGATTCCATAAGGTAACTCAATAAGGGCCTGACAGCGAATCTACTTACCAAGGTCCTGATATCTACGCTGCGTTACATGACTTACTATGGTACCCGATAGTATTACCTTATTGGGACCTGATGTCCAAATGAGGTTAACCTGATCAGGACCATGGGATAAATTTCTAGTCGGGTAGTTGAGCTAAAATCGTGAGTAATAAAAATTAGAAAAAAAAATAGAGAATAATAACGCACAAGAAAGCGCGCGCATTTCAACGTTCTCAAGGAAGATTTGATTGAAAGATATTTTTATGAAATTAATTTATACTTCGATATGAGGCTCTCTTCGAGATTCTTAGGTTTCCTAAGAAAAAGTGTGGCGCCGCCCATGCGCGCGTGCATCGAATGCATGCACCTTCGAGTTTTTGCTCTCGCTCGCTCGCGATTTATGCACGCGTCGGTTACGCCCAAAGTTTGTTCAACGACGCGCGTTTCTGCCGCGCGAGAGATCTGATTGTTCGCGTGCACCGCGCTCGCGAAATTTGAGGATATAACAGTATAGCTCGCGCTCGTCAACGCGGTTCGCACGCAGGAATCGATGAGCGCGGGTGGAAATTAGAATGCAATATAAAACCATCCGGAATGCTCAGTCATGCGATACTTCACGCGGGATTTATTCGTGTTTATACATACGTGTGTGTGTGTGTGTGTGTGTGTATATATATATATATAAAGCATCCTGGATACTTTTTTTATTTGATTTATTTGGGTATTTTGATGAAGTGTTTATGGTAAAATCGTTCTCCTATAAAAAGAAAGAAAAATGTGGGAGAGAGGAAAACCAGTAATTATTAGAATCGGCGTAGCGAAATTCGAGATATCGACGGCTACAAAAAAACTCGTTTCCGAAGACCCCATTTACGAGTTGACGAGCTTAATTAGAGAGGCAAATCGCCCGGTCGTAATTTGAAAGGACAAATTAAATACGCCGTCCCGGAATTCCACGGCCGATCATTTATACGGGCGCGTTCGGGTTAAAAGCGGACGAAAGTAGGAATCACGCGCGCGAGCGCAATTATACGAGGGACGGGCGTTTAATTTAGTGCTTTCGTAGGCGTGCACCGTCGGATCTTGAAATCTCCAAAGCGAACGTCGCGGACGCGGCGCGAGGGCGTGTCACACGCGTGGAGTTCGATAGTAATTAATAATTTCGATCGTCGGCCCCGGACTCTCGATCGGATAATCGAGAGCGTCTTGTAAAGCAAATACGATATATCATCCTTTTAAACGAGGGGGCCTCACATCGCAGGGCCACTATTCCCGGAAGTGAGTGCGTGAAAATTAAATCCCGCCGCCGTGGGCATGCCAGAAGTAATACGCTAAAGGCGCGCGCGCGCGTCTGTGTGTATGTGTGTGTCAATGCGCGGTCCATAAAACATGCTCCAAATTGACGTCGCGCGATCTTCATACGTTTGGAGTGCATCTCGATACATGCGTCCCTTAGAAATCGCGCTGTCGAAGCCCGCGGCTTCTCCGGGAGAATCGACGACTGACGCGCAGCGCATCGTTTAAGGTTCGCCTATTTCCGAGCCAAAGCTTCGCGCGATCTAGCGAACATATGAGACGCACATAGACCGAGCGGCGCTCGTCATATCGCGTGTACGAAGCCCACATTATTCTTTTTCTGTTCTTACACGTGTACGAATCCGTAGATGGTCTCGGTAACGGTTCGACATGCGTGGCTGACGTATTTATCTGCTATATCGGAATTCCTTCGGGTGAAATCATCACTCGACAAGCGGGGTGACAGCCGAGTCGGCCCGAAATTTGAATGATTTTTCACTCGTACAGAGTGCATTCCTCATTCGGGATCTTCGAGTATCTTCGCTTGGAAGCTGAAGAGCGGGGTTAAATTCATTCGAGTTCGTCCAACATTCTCTCGTACGGATTAAGAATCCTCTTCAAGTTTCACTTAAACCTCCACTCTCTTGCGATTTCAAGTGGCGGTGTCGTCGCCGCCGCCTGGAATAAATTCGCCCTCGTTTCGAGTGGAACTTCCGCCCCGAGAAATCACGCTCATGCGTTCACAGTTTTCTCAACGAACGCGCGGTCGAAACGCGACTCTCTCCTCGAAGGACGGGCGGGTTTCTCCTTCGTGGACCCTCTTCCCGGGTGTATTCAGATTCTCTGAGGACTTGACGGAGCCGTCGAAATGAGGGCCGAGGGCCCGTCGTTTTTCGCCTGCTGAAAGTAACGACGCTATCCGCTATCCACATGCCCTCGATCTCCCGACGAGCATTATCGCAGCCTCGATCTTCCCGGAGGGCGCGCGAAGAACTTAGGTCCCACTTGAAACCCTCCGGCTCCCTCAACGTACACTAAATCATCTCCGTCGCTGGTAGCGAGCCACGACACGAGCAGACCTGCCAAGCGCGCGTCGCAAAGGCTAACGACTGATCGGCGCGGGCCGATAGAGCCTGTTAGCCAGCCAAACGCCGTGCTTCTTATGGAAAACGAATATGTTCGCAGTTCGGGCCTGTTAACGCCGAGCTCGGCGAGCTGATATCTGTGTTCGCTACGGCACGCCACGCCACGCCACGCCACGCCACGCCACGCCACGCCACGCCACGGCGCCGTCGCCCATGGCCGTGGCTGGTACACGTCGTGTACCGGCGGATATTCATCTTGGTGGCCTTTGTTCCAGTAGCATTGTCTGCGCCGGAGTCTGCCGGCTGAATTTCGCCGGGGCTATCGACGCGGCCTGCCTGACGATAGGGTGTCAATTTAGAGGACGTTTTATGGGTCACGCGCGACATGCATGCAGGCCTGATTGCGTCAGCGAGCGCGATTCGTGAGAACGGCGCCAAGTCCTCAAGTCCTGGACACGAGGACTGCGGTGGAAGGAGAGAGAGGGGGGATTGCCGTGAGAGAGGAAAACGCAAAGAGACGCTTTGAGCTTCGCACACACTCTGATGATGAGCGGTCGTTTATTTCGCAATGAGCAAATTTTTTCAAGCGGAGCGTTATGAACATTCCCGGGGAATGTTCTCGTAGGAGCGCGCTGAGGCTCTCTCTCCGATAGCCATTAACACCCCTTGATTTTCACTAATCAGCAGCCACCGCTCGGCTGCAGGTGCAGCATTCTGTCAGATCGCCTCCGCTCACGTGAACGCCGCTAAGAAACGAGTGCCAGTATTACGTTGGAGGTGTAGGCCCGTCGATGAGAGATATCACCCGGTAATGGTTTATTTAAATCAGGCGACCGGCCGTCCCGGTTGCGTCGGTCGACGAGAAACCTTGTTAGGTCGGCGTCCGTCGTTTGATAGGGAGAGTTAATTGACGATCTCGACATTGGGAGATGGGACCGATAAGGTAGCGGGTAACATTCGTTGGCCCACCGAGTGGCGAGCGAGACGGAGCGCTGAGAAAGGTGCCCGACGAGGGAGAGAGGGGATAAGGTACAGAGAACGAGAGCATGAGTCGTCGGTCCCTTCGAGGGATCCATGTCGGCCGATCGGATTCGGTAGTTCTTCCCTTGAGCGCTTGTTATGAAATCGGGGGAAAGGGTCTCTCTCGCGATGCCCTTGTCGTAGTTTCTCTTCCGGTGGCAGAGCGCCGAAGGTCCCTTCGAATAAGCTCGCAATCTGATAAGTCTCTCCGACTGAGGGTCGCGCGCTCGGTATCTGTGAATTAATTGTCGCGACATTGTGCGATCGATCATAGCCAATCTTGGGCGCGGTTGGACTTGAGCGAAATGTGGACATCAAATAAATGTTATATTTAATTTACTCGGCTTCAATGCACCGCCAATTAATTTCAGTCGGCTGGATATTATCTCTCGATTAGGTAGGTTTTAGCTGGTCCGAGGAAGAAGTCGTGTCCCGAGCACAAATCCCGAGCGATCGATAACCCCGGGCGACGTGATAGTCGCAGTTCCGGTATTTATCCCGAAACGCGTCCGCGTCGTATCGGGAGAGGAGAGAAAGCGGACCGACAAGATGGTGGCCGCGATTTTGATTTACGCGCGACAACGACGCGCGGCGCGACGTGGGCTCGCGTGGGCGTCGATGATAAACCGCGAGATAGTGCACGTGGGTGCATCGGTCGTCGGAAAGTCGAAACGTCCCGCTTCCACCATTTATCACGCGCGGGAACGAGAGGCGCACACGGGATCGGTCTTGTTTATGGGAGACGCGGTAATAATACGATTGTGCAAGCTAATGAATGTGCGCGTGCACACATTAATGCAACTGGAGATTATGTATATCTCGCATATCTGCATCTCTCTCTCTCTCTCTCTATCTCTCTCTCTCTCTCTCTCTCTATCTCTCTCTCTCTCTCTCTCTCTCTCTCTCTCTCGCTCGCTCGCTCGCTCGCTCGCTCGCTCGCTCCCTCGTTCCCTCGCTCGCCTTATCTACGTCGAACTCCGGGTGAATAATGGCCGCGCCGAATGTTACGATCTCTCGTGTGTCATTAATAAAGACATACCCGCGCCTTTAACAAAGCCGCGTTTTCGAATCTGCATCCCGCAAATCTCGGCTAACGCGAGGAAGAGAGAGAGAGAGAGAGAGAGAGAGAGAGAGAGAGAGAGAGAGAGAGAGAGAGAGAGAGAGAGAGGCGGCTTCACCCACGCGCCGTAATGCGAGAAACGTGGGTAACGTTAAGTCACTCGCGCGAGGTCATTAACGAAGATTTATCACGGCGATGTTCGACGGATTCGGAGCGCGCGTTAAAACACCAACAAAGTTCTCGCGATCGCGGTAATGGGCGTCGAATGACAGTAATGGCGTGCGGAATCCGCCTCTCTCTTTCTCGGTGACTTGCTTGGAAATAGAGCGACCGCGTTTCCTCCTGTTTGCACCGCTCGAGCGCGTCGTAATTACGCGAGATTATAATTGTTAAGCGACGAGAGTGGGCAAATTTCGCGCGTCGAAGATGCGCGGCTGACGGTACGCTTAGCTCGAGATTCTTCGCGTTTTCTCCTGGTATCCGCGTATGAGATCGCTGCGGACGACAAGGCTGACCTTTACGCTCTCGGGTCGACTCGGGCAAATAATTGACGAATTGCATCGCCGACGAGGCAAACGTTTTTGAGGGCGGTGTCTCGGCATCCTAGCGCGGCTTTCAGACAGATCGAGTGCGATGACAACATCATGGGCGCGAATCATGTACGTAGGATTCATGTGGTTTACTACCTACGTTTACGATGCAATTTATACCGCTGAAGGTAAATGTGGGGGATTTAATGGATTCGGAATTAGTTACACGCCGTTAGACGGGTTGCGTACACGTTTAAAGGCTTAGTAGGATGTCGCGACATCGTTGACGAATTTTCATGTCGTCTGCGCAGCAAAGCGTTTGCGCACGAGCTCGTGTGCAGATAGGATGGATTTAATCCCGGCCTGCGGATAAGTACACCGCGAACTCCTGCGACAATACGGAGATTTGCGCGCGCGATCTTAATTGCGATTTCCGCGAAGTGTTGGGTGAAGTGTTGCGATTCAGTCATCGCGGTTAATTATTTTCTTTCTTATTGTACGTTTCTCGCCTATATAAGCTTCCATACACATTTTCATACGTGCGAAAGTCGCAGTACTTTTTTTCTTTTCAATGGAAAAGATCTATTGTTAAAAATATGATTTATATTGAAAATATTTATGATTTATTCGTGGAAGATATTCTGCACATTGTTTGCAGTAATAGACGAGGATTGTAATTTGCTGGGATTGGCTCGCTTCAATTGTATGTAAATTCTTATGGGTAATTATACGTTTATTACGACAAAACTCATAATTCACTCATAATTATCCTCATGACTGCTGTGTAAACATATGAGCATTGAAGTTGCATTTGATATTGATGCGCGTTTCGATTTTTCCAAAATGTCACTTTCTGCTTTCACCTTTACACCTTTCCTCGTCGTATTGTTTCTCAACATTAACGTGGAAGAATCGGAAATGCGAGGTTTAATATGTTTCCATGTGTCGTGTAAATACTGTTTTCCCTAATCTCTCCATAGTTCCCTAAATTAATACGTTATCGTTCCCGCGATGTCGCGAAGAAATTATAATCGGGTGTATTAGCGATCTCCAAGGAGTCGTTCGGAACTAAGATTGCTATAGCCCGACTATAACTTCCATCGTGAATCTCTGCCCCTAAACTATATAATAACTTAGCTATCAAGCTGTTCGATTGTTATTTATATAATAAGGTATCCGTGGTAACTTTTTAATTAGCAGTGTCCTTTCCGTAATGAATACAAGGGAATTACGGCGAGAGCCATAATTGCGAGTTTTCGAGCGGTATTACGTTGTAAGTTACAGGTATCAAGTCGCTACATTACTTTTGCGCGCGTTTCAATTTTTATTTTAATTAAAACACAAGACCGCGTCGCGCTTGCGCTCGCGCAAGTCCGTTCGAGAGTCGCTAGTCCTTTTTAATTAACAGCGTATCATCTTTCCCTCCTCGGAGGGCCGTTTGCAAAATAACTGTGTGCGAAAGACGCGGCTCCTCGCGATTACGACGAAGAAAAGTTTACAACGTCGCAATCCCGTCGGAGTTTACTCGTAAAGTTTCACGCGGCTGTAATAAAGTCCAACCTCGGGAAGCATTGTCCGAAACATAAACGCGTTAATAGAAATGTCGCTGGCGTGTCAGTTTGCCGGGATGAGCGAACTCCGCCGCGGCTGTGTTTTTCGTTCTCGACATGCGCGGGCAAGCAGCGCGTTGAAGAAGAACATTCGGAGAAACATAATACCGGTTCGTGTCGATGTGCGTTTCGCGTTGTCCCCTTCATCACGCGTCACGTTTCCCTGTTAAATTACGTCGCGATTAATCACTAAGCACGAATCGCGATGTGAGCGACCGTCGCGCACAGGCCGGTAGTCTGTTTTCAATCGGCGAGCCTCGAAGGGCCGAGAATGAATTACGTGCCGGCGAATTAATAAACTTTTTATGAGCGTGCAGGAAAGAACTGACCCGCGCGAGATTCGTAGATACGACACGACGCTCGGCTGCAATCAGCAGAACGACTGGCTGACGAGCGTGAACGCCTCGCTCTCTGATCGCCTTATTTCGCAGCTCTGACACGTGCCGCGAGTTAATCTTCTTCGCGTGCCGCGCACGCGATTGAAAATGCATATTTAATAGCTTCCGCTGAGTTAAATGTTGGATGGGCGCGCCGCTTCTATCGGCGATATCATGAAAATAATGAAAGTTGCGGGATCGGCGAAGAAGTTGTCGTGAATTTTAATAGCTGTAAATTTACTCTCTCGACATTTTTCCAAGTAAAATCTCACTGCGCGAGCGAGATCGCGCGTGGCTCACTTATATATATATATATATATATATATATATATATATATATATATATATATGTACGTATATATATTTGAAGAGTGCGAATACTATCATACATCCCTCGGTCAAACATATTCTCTCCCGGGGGAATTCTCTCCTTCTCGCACTAACGACGCTATTTTCATTCGCTCTTACCGACGAGATGAAGGACGGCTCGGGTACCGTCCTCCATTTCGTGTTCCCGTTCGTCGCGATTCGGCACTATCGCGTAGCTCCGGGAGACACCCGGTGATCGAGATAAAGGGACCACCCGGTGAAGTACGGCGTCGCCGAGGCTGTTATTCGGCGCAGCGGTCGGGGGGAGCGACACGCGGGGTCGCGTATCGTTGTTACGACATTCCGCGCACACCTCTTGATAAGGTAACGCAGCGGATTCCTGATCGAATCGATAAGGAACAATGGCGCGCGCGGTGTCGGCGCGGTAGCGTAAACCCGTCGTTACTTTTCCCCCGGGCACGCGTAGGTCTCGCGTAAAAGAATAAGATACCGGCCATTGTTCTCGGAGACGCGCAGCCTCCGCGCGCGACAGCGCCGTCATTTGCAACGCGAGACAGCTCTCGCGATCTTAATAAAAGTCAGCCAGTAAAGACCGCTCGGAATTACGGTCGAGCGACGCGACGTGCATAAAATATCGCGACTCGCCTTAGATTCGGCCGTGCTGCGCCGGATGAGACGCGTGTGCGCGCGCGCGCGCGAGAAAGAGACAGAAAGAGAGAGAGAGAGAGAGAGACCGTGCGGAGGAAATTTCACCGTCATCATCGCCGAGTTGTACACGAAGCTGCTACTGTTAATAGTCGACCGGTTGTATCTTCCTCCTCGTGGTTTATACCGTGGACGGAGTCGCGAAGAGAGAAGAGAACTTTGTGCAGCGCTAATTACGGTCGGTTATAAAACACACTCTCTTCATTCCTGGCCGTGGTAGCCCGGCCAGCGTAAACCGAAGAAAGAGGCCGCGAGTTCGCGTGGAGCGTTTCGCTTCGCGTAAAAATTCGACGAGCGAGCGAGTGCGATCACGGTGGGCAAATCGCGTTCGATCGTTTTTAATCCGCTAGTGGCGCTGCTCTATTATATTTATAAAGAAAGCCCCGCGGAAAGAGAGAGAGACAGACAGAGAGAGAGAGAGAGAGAGAGAGAGAGAGAGAGAGAGAGAGAGAGAGTACAAATGGAGGGCGGGCGAGAGACCCTCGACCACATGTCCATCAGATTTCACGTGTCAACTGGCAGCCGGGACAGTCGCGTTTGATCTTGTCTCTAGATACTGTCTCTATTCTTGAGTGGCCGTTCGTAGCGGGAGCGACCTTTATCTGGCGGGACGTATCGATTTTCCGCCGCACGATATGTCAAAATACCGATAATCCGCATGAACGGTTCCTCGAGCATGATGCTATTATTATCGGGAAAAATCTGCTGTCACGCTCCTTGGAAAGATGGAAACGGACGTCTAATGGCGCGGGACTAAGTTCTCTTGATGCGGAATGGAACGAGATGGTGGACTGTATGCGCGAATAATATAAGACTACAAAGCAAGATCGTTCTTAACTTAAGGATACTACTAATAATTACGCCAAATGTAAATTTCACGCGGCGACTTTCGAAGCTTCAGCGTCGTGTTCGGTCACTCTCATTTCCGGCGTCCACCATATTTTTATATCATTTTGATAAAAAAAGGAAAAAAAAAGAGAGAAAAAAGTAGCAATGGCTATACAAAATTATCAATAATGCTGCATAACGCTTATTATAAAAATCGATTTTTTGACTATAATTATCTTCTTGTACAATTATCGTCACAAATATCAAACACTTTAACTCACAGCGCTCTTTCTCATTAATTCAAATAATCGATTTTCCGTTATACCTCCCCCTTGTCTGGCCAAAGCTGCGCTAAATCACGGCTTGATCGCGCCGAATCCCATGAATTAGCTTCCTCTCTCGCCGGTGGGGAGAGAATCACCGATAGGTCGTGAAAAAATTTTCGCGGAAAGATCGATCTCGGCTCGATTTGCTCGATTTGCTTGCTCGATACGCCACAAGAGATTCGCGCTGGGACAGGGGCTCGCTGCTAAACAGGTAACGACGGTTTTTCTTTTATGTCGCCGGAGGCTCTCCTCTCGCGTCCTTCTCTAAGCGCTTCTCTCCTCCTTTCGCGCCGGGGTGATCGATCAAGATCACGGAAACGCGTCGGCTCCTCTGCCGGCGTCCGGAAGGAATGACGAGGCTGAATATTTATCAGCGGCCCTTGCGCCCTTCTCCTCGAGCCCCCTCCCGTCCGCGAGCACATTGTGACCGCGGTATCGCCCGTCTGGCATAAAACATCCCATTATCCGGCGTGAAAGCCCGGCCGGCCTCGTAACGCCGCGCCGCCGCCGCCCTCACGCGCTTATTTTCCCTTTCTAGTCGCGCGATACCGTCGTGAGATACGATCGCGTAAGAAATAGCGCGCGGTATTATGCCCCCCCCCCTCCCATCGGGGAAGTCATATCTCGCTCCGCCGTGCTCGGTGGTCTAATTTTTTACGACGCTGCGCGCCGAGCTTCTCTCGAAGGAAGGAGAGCTTTTCAATTTCTTCGTCGGTCTTAAGCTTCACTCGGTCGACTCTGATCGCCCGTTGTATCGTGATGATGAGTTACAAAGTCCCGACGTTGGCCTTCGGAGAACAAAGGCTTGTTTTGGAGGAAGGGCCGGAAGAGAATAAAAAGAGAAACTTTGTCTCCCGAGCTATTCAAAATCGTAGCGCCAAGCGCGCTAACGCGACGAGGAGCGTTCGTTCCACGACGGAAAGACGAGATGTGGTCGCGGGAAGGAGGGAAACATTTTAAAAGAGCTTCGACAGCACCGCCGCTACTATCGAGCCGCGGCGGTTATCGGACAGGAGTTTTGCGTTCTGAAAAATTATTGGACCGTTTGTTGAACGGTTCACTTCCGGTGAATAAAAATTCTCTTGCCACCTTTCGCCTCTTTTTGGTCGCGTCACACGTACACCGCGGTAATTTCGACCGGTCTCCGAAGTGAAATTCACATAAGAATTCTGACAACAACATTCGCCACTTCCGCTCTCTGGATTTATGTGAATATCCGTTTCCCTTTTCCTTCCCCTCTTCTCTCCACCCTCTCCTTTTCTTATTACGGTCGGGTCAGTGTCACGGAAGTCGGAGAATCTGGGGACTTTCGCTTACCATTTCAATTTCGGCCGCATCCTCGTGATTGCCTGACTTGGCGGTTTTCGCGGAAGAAAGATCCGCCTTATTTTCCGCCAGATATCGCGCAAAGATGGATTAAGGAAATTGCCTGCCGAGGTGAGCGACTTCGGTATCTGCTTTACGTTTCGCCCTTCCCACGTTCGGTCGATACTTTGCTAAGCCGGCGTTTACGACGCATTTAACAATCGTTAATCCGCAAGCGAGACTGCCGCCGCATCTTCCGTCGCATCAGTGCATCAAATTTACACCAGAGACTCGACATTATCTCCGAGATACCGCGATTCCCTCCAGATAATTTTGCATCTCGACGTACGACAAATCTTTCAAAGATTCATTCGTGAATTTTAGAAACCCGCGGGACTGTTTTTCCTCCTAACATTTATCGTGTGTACTCGTGTGTTGTTAATTGCGAGAACATCTCGCTAATGAAGATTCCGCGCAAGTTAAACATTTATAAATTCCATTAACTGCAAGCTGCTAACTCGTTAGTTTGGAACGGAGCTTGGAGTTCTTCAGCTCCAATCCTCAGTTACGCGACAGGAGCGACCTCAGTGCCCATTTCGCACGAATTAAGCGCCGTTCCGATTTATAAAAAAAGAAAAAAAAAACACGGAGAAAAAAGAAAAGTGTGTGTGTGTATGTGTGTTCAGCCGAGAGAAAAGGGTCAACTTACTAATCACTTTTGATAGCTTCTTTCTTTGGCTCGCGCACGTGAAAAATGCAGTGAAAGAGAAAGATAAGAAGAAGAAGAAAGGGGCAGAGGGTAAGAGAGACAGAGAGAGAGAGAGACAGAGAGAGAGAGAGAGAGAGAGAGAGATAGAGAGAGAGAGAGAGAGAGAGGGGCGACGGAGAAAAGGGGGAGCTCGCTGGGTGAATGGAAGCGGGAAAAACGAAGGGGAGAAAGCCATCGCGAGCGAGACGTTAATGAGGAGAGCGAACGCGTGTGTTCGTGCGTGCGGCTGCACTCGCATTCACTCGCGAGCGCTAACCGCCGCGAGTATCTCGAGCCAGACTCGTGTCGTTGATCCGCGCCAAGTGGTCGGGGTTCGTATGCGATCCAGCTCGTCGTTCCAGACGCTCAGTAGACCGCCGTGCGCGCGGCGATCTTCCGATGCGAAAATTAACGCCCGCGCGAACGTGCCTGCAATAACCACCCTTCCGATAGTCACTCGAGCAGGCAGACCGAATCGTTCTGATCCGGCGAGGGAATAATTTCGTAAATAACGTCGCGTCGGAGTCGCGTTCGATTGCTTATTTATAATGAACTTTTGCGTCGTACACTTCCCGCCGACTCTCAATTGATTCGTATCGGTATCTCGTTAAACAATAGAAACGACGACGTCTCTTGAGATCAACGATGGTCGCACCCAATATCGAGATTTTACGAATGTAGCGATGGAAGAAGATTTTAGATTTCGCTGCAAAAAGTTCGCGTCGTGTTTGTCGGTGCAAATGAATGAAGATGAATCTTTCAGTTCTCCTCTTCTTTTCGTTTCCTTCTTAAAAACGTTCAAATCATTAACCTTCTATTAATCGATGTTACGAGTTCCAAATATATTATCACTTACGGTAAATATACAGAGGTACACAGTCAGCTCCGATTTTAATGAGACTAGGCTCATTCGACGCGTTTTTGCACGAGAAACAACTTTTTCCTTTGGCAAAATCGTCGCTCAGTTCCGCGAAGCGAGATATGAAGCGTTAAAGCAGATCATAATTCAGGTTAGGAAAGCTGTTATATCGACGAACTTTGGCGACATAAACATGCCTCGTAACTAACATAAAAACTTGTCGAGTAATATGCAAAAAGTTTTAGTCCGTGCTCACTGTTCGTTAAAAAGTTATTAACAAATGAAGTTAGTGATAAGAGTTTGCACCGAGCATGTACACACACACACACCGAAGGCGGTGTGCGGGGAGGCCTTCGGCCCCCCACCCGCACCCCTCCTCGAGGGTCAACGGGTGCAACTCGCTTCTTGTGGAAAGTCGCAATAAGTCGCAAACTCACATGTGACTTTCCATATGAAGCGAATTTTACCCGTTAATCCTCGAGGGGAGGTGCGGGTGGAGGCCGAAGGCCCCCCGCACGCCCCCTTCGGTGTGTGTGTGTGTGTGTGTGTGTGTGTGTGTGTGTGTGTTTATGTGTACACATGCTCGGTGCAAACTCTTATCACTAACTTCATTTGTTAATAACTTTTTAACGAACAGTGAGCACGGACTAAAACTTTTTGCATATTACTCGACAAGTTTTTATGTTAGTTACGAGGCATGTTTATGTCGCCAAAGTTCGTCGATATAACAGTTTTCCTAACCTGAATTATGATCTGCTTTAACGCTTCATATCTCGCTTCGCGGAACTGAGCGACGATTTTGCCAAAGGAAAAAGTTGTTCCTCGTGCAAAAACGCGTCGAATGAGCCTAGTCTCATTAAAATCGGAGCTGACTGTGTACTTATGTATATTTACCTCACTTTCTCCTGCTGTAATCTTGTGAAACAAACTAATTTATCAATCAAATTTATCAACAGATTTTTTCTCAAACGTATCGGAACCCAAATAAAGTTTCCATTGCTATTGTTATCCGTTCCCTTTAAATTGCACTTTATATCCGTCAAGAACTTAAAACTGACGCGTTGCGTCACAAATCCGACGTGTGCTCTTCCATTGCTTTCGAACGTAGATTAATTTCTGCTTTAACGCACGCGCAAGGATCGACGTCCTTCGCATTTACCCAACAATCCCGATTGATCCTTATTTCGCAGAAGAATCACTTTACAACGATCAGAAGCCCGGTAATTTTACCTTTCCAACGGTTCTTGTCTCAAGTCGCTACGACGTCTGACAGCGGAGTTATTGACGTTTCTATCGATCCGCGCGCTCTCGATCGACCCAGCGCGACCGCCTTGGGGTAGGTCGCGCACGGCGCGTTGACCGAAAACAATAGCCGCATTCTACAGCATTGTTTTAAAGGAAGACCTGTCTCCTCGCGCCGTACGTGACGGCACGCAGCGAGCGCGGTCCTCCCCCACTCCGCGGCCTACGGACCAGCATGGCCGCGCCGAGCACGTGGTCGTCCGTCTCGCTTTAGAAGAGTGCGGCACGAAAACAAACCGCGGCGAGGCGAGAGCAGCGCCGCGCTCGGCTTAGCGCTCGCTGCTGATACGCAGCTTTAAACGGCTGTAACTCGCTAATGAATCGACGTGGCGACTTGAAACGAAAAGCAATCTCTTCGGTGCACTCTTCCGCGTGTGTCTACGCCGTTCTTTTAGCGCCGATCTCGAAGTGTCGAGCGTCGCGGCCGATCGAGGTGTGGCAAGCGCGTCGCACGAGCGACACGCAGCTTCTCTCAGTCGCGGTAGAATTGTTCAGATTTCAGTTCTCGTCTCGTCTGTTGTAACAGCGGCGAGAGGATGCTTTAATATATTTTGCAAATTACTGCGGTAATTATAGAAATATTAATGAGAGAGTCTGAGTCTACCGACAATCTCTTGATAATGACGAGTGAGGCGCGCAGTGTTAAACAGAATTATAATTCACGCCCCTCCACTGTCCGAAATTCGTATTAATCATCAATGACTCTGTCCTCGATTAGCGTTGATGTTCGTTTAACTTTGTCGATTTCGACATTTCGATATCGACAGCCAGACGATTTAACGTTAACTTAAATTCAAATTCGCTCTCCAATATTGGGCGCCTGTCTGATCGGAAAATCTTTACAAAAGAACAGCTTTTTGTGCAATTATCGGTAACTCGAGTCATACTTAGCTCGCGCGTCTATAATTCGCGAAACTTTCAGCGGGAAAGTAACGGTGCAACCCTTCACCTTGAACCGTCCTGTTGGGCAAATAAAGCTGAGGCAGACGAGACGCTCTCTTCGTCGGGCATTCGCCAGTCAAAAAGTTCTCATGGAAATACCGGCATTACTCGGGCACTGGATGAGGAAGGGAATGCGGGGGAGAGCGGGGCCGGGAGAACGAGGCCGAGAAAAAGCAGGGGGTTGAGAAGGAGGAGGAGGAGGAGGAGGAGGAGGAGGAGGAGGAGGAGGAGGAGGAGGAGGAAAGGCGTCGATAATAAAGACTGCTTTTTGGTTCGATCGAAAACTTTTTTCATCTCGCCGGCACCTCCGATCGCGCGAACCTCTATTCTCCGGCCCTCATCCGCGCGCGCTTCTCCGTTCGCGATCGCTCTCGAAACGAGGAACCTATTATTCGAGAGCTTTGGCCGACGTAAGTGTTGACAGATAAGTGAAAGAGGCGCCAGTGCGGCCGCCTAACGGCAAACGGAATCCATGGTGAAAGGAAAACGCCGAACTCCCGCGGCGTTTTAATCAATCTCCTTCTCGTCCTCCCACCTCCGTTTCTCTATCTTTCTCTTCTGGTCCTTCTATCTATCGCCTATCGCGTCTTTCGGAGGCACCTTTTCATAGCCCAATGCTTCGCGCTGCCGTTTCCTTTCCTGTTCGTAGGTGAATCTCCCTCGTTCGCCCTCTCCTACCCTCCTTCCTTCTCCTTCTCGCTATTTCTCTCCCTCTCGCTTTCTCTCTCTCCCTCTTCCTCTCTCTCTCTCTCTCTCTCTCTCTCTCTCTCTCTCGTCCACCCTTTCGTATCTACCCTGCAGGCAGGGTGGACGTGGGGGATGGACTTGGTATCTCTCTGAGAGCACCGCTACCGTAGTTTGTATAGTTTCATTGAACTTGATGCGGCGGGACAGGGAGCAGAACAGACGGCTGAAAAGGGTGCGAGAGGGTGAGATCAGTCTCGCGTTGCGAGGGTGGCGAGGACGCTCTATATAGGCTACGGTTAATCAGCTTCAAGCAGTGACGAAGGTTCTCGGAGAGTCGCGCGACTGAGCGGAAGACTGCATTTTGCTTATTTAGGCGGAGCGTAAGAAGAAGGAATCACGAAGGTCGGGATTAAATATGCGTTTCGTTTTTATCCTGTGCCGATTATTATTCATTCACGCCATTCAAAGGAAGGAAGGTGTGGAATACTCATGATTTTGCGATTAAAAGACAGACGACGTTCTTAAACGTCGTCGATGGACGATTCGAGCAGACGCGTTTCTTTCTTCCCGTCCTTTCTCTCTTTCTCCCCTTTTCTCTTTTTCTTATTTAATATAAAGGTAAATTATCGACCGCGCAGGTCACGGCAAAAGCCTTCACAGACTTCAAGTATTTATTCGTAGCTTTCGTAAGTAATCACGAAATAAAACGTACTAATTTCTTGCAATCGTAAACGCGATGACCGACTTGAGTATTTCTTTCAAATTATAACACGAATAAAAGACCAACTCACGTTTCTGAAGTAAATCTATCAAAGATTTCTTCCACTTTCTTTCTCTTGAGAAGAGGGGCCTGTATAACACACACACACACACATACATACATCAGGTTTCGCGAAGAAGCAATAATGCTCTTCCAGAGCTTAACACAAGCAGTTATGATAATCACTTAACCAGTCAGCCAGTCAGTCAGTCAGTCAGTCAGTCAGTCAGCCAGTCAGTCAGTTAATCAGCCAGTCAGTCAGTCAGTTAATCAGTCAGTCAGTCAGTCAGTCAGTCAGTTAGTCAGTCAGTTAGTCAGTCAGTCAGTCAGTCAGTCATAGGCATTCGGTGTGGAAGTTGCGGCAGGACGGGGGTGTCCACGATCAAATATTCAACAGACGCTGAGCTGCAAAGTGCCAGAAACTCGTCCCGGGCCCGCCATCCCGACGGTAGCTTCCTCCCTCGGGATGTCGCCCGGGAGAGCCCGAAAATCCGACAAGCCCTACCGTCGGCTCAACGCGCTACGTCCGCCGGGAAACAAATCTGAGAACTCGCTTTGGCGAAGCATGCTCGTCTCCTCTTGCCCTGCCCCCTCCTGCCGCTCCGTACGCACTCGCTGTAGCGTCAATATTCGCTCTCGAATCCGCGCTTTTCTATATCAATACGCGATCGTACCTACGCAAGGCGTAGGTGGACGCGACCTCGGGACGATTGATCGCGGACTCACGCGGATTCGATTATCGTGATCGATCGTGTAAGAAGGCACAGATTCGGTTATAATATCTTCACGCGACCGTCTCGCAGTCAAGAACGATGGTTCGGCTCAAGTTCCTCCGCGGTCTCGCCGATATCCATCAAACTGGCGCAATTGTTGTCGCCCGAAGACTCTTTTCTCTCGGAAAGAATCCACGGTGATACACGGTCTCTCTTAAGTCTGATAAACGTGGAAAAGTTGAAATTTTATCGGGGAATCCCCGCAACGCGCGTCTCGACGGAAGAAACGCCTTAAGCGCCACGCACGTAAGGACGCCCTCGGGACGTCGCGTGGGTGAATTTCGGCGACGTCGTCGTCGAAACGACGGATCGCGCAAAGCTCGCGTACGCGCGCGCGCGCGCGCGCGGTGACGGAGTGTTTTAATTAATTTTTGCAAACTCCGATGACCCGTTTCTGCCGGCGGTTCAGCCGACGCGTTTAGAATGTCGCCTCGAGGCTCGTTGTGGCCCAAAAACACAAAGCGGTCGTGCATTGCGCGTAACACATGACGAGCGTTCGCGGGCCGTACGAGAGCGAGAGGGGGCGAGAGGGAAGGTTAAACGAATGGGAGAGTTATCGCGACGAGGTCGTGGAGATTAGGGTTGACGGACGGAGGCGCAATCGTAGCTATAAATCTCTCCGGTGAGCCTCTCCGTCGCCGCGACGCGACGCGCCGGCCGTCGCGAGATTCGGAGACGCGCGCGATCCACTAATTCCGCCTTTTAACGGTCTTAATTAAAAGCCAGTCTAACGGCTTTAATTAAGCGGCCCGAGAAGGGCTCGCCATTTTTCCGGCTCGCCGCCGCGAAACCGATGCCGCGTAATTTGCGCTTCTACGTAGGCGCTTAATTAATTTTTTGCCGACTAGCGAGATATATCAAAAGGGCAAGCGTACGCGTATTCTTCCGGGGCGAGCGCGCGCGCGCGCGCATGCGCGATACGCTCGAGCTGGAGCAAAGGGAGCCCGGGACCGAGACGGGGGAGCGAGAGCGTGGCGTAGGGTCTGGTCGGTTAATCCGTCTCGTTAATGAGCAAATTCTACAAGCGAGCGAGCGGGGGAGTCGGGGGGAAAACGAGAGCGCCGACTAACGTGTGACGAAGTGTGTGCACTTGGGGCCGAATATTCGAAAATCCGAGGCCGGCGCAGGACCTCCGGCCGGGACTTTGCCCGGTTCCGGCTTCGGCCAGAATTGAAAGTTTGCGCGATCTGAAGTTGCGGCGCGCTCATAAGGCGAGGAGAATCGCGCGAGAGGAGAAACGCGAAGGAGCCCTTCGACTCCTCGAGGATGCCTCGGCGCTCGCTCGAAAAGGCGCCTGACAAATCGCGTCGCGAGCGACTGTAAGGATCATATAAGGATCCAGCTGTGCCGTCCGAAGAAGCCAAGTTCGGCCGAAGATCCGACCGCATGGAAATCAAGGAGCGCCGGGGAGCGCCTTGGATCTCACTTTTGCCCACGCATTATGTGCGTATTACGTATGCTCGGTCGGGAAGGACGAAGACGAGGAGGCACTCTCCTTTGGCCCCCGAGGGTGGAAGTTGGAGAGGGAGAATTATCGCTCAGGTCGTAGAGATTAGCTCGCGCGGTCTCGATGGGCAGAGAGACGGACTCCGCTTTAAATCTTACATGAGGGACGTAATGTCAGGGAAATTCAGAGATGTGATCCATTAGCAACAACGGCAGCGGGCGAGGGAGGGGGAGGCGGTGGGGGAGGCAGGGACGCGTGTTCTCCCACGAGAAATAACCGTAATCGCTTTTCTCCCTCCGCATTCTCCTCCATCCTTCTCCCGAAACGCGAGGGTGCGAAGGGGGAGAGAGGGTTCGCCTATAGAGCGTATGTGTGTACACAACTCGTGTGTATGTGTGCGTGTGTGTGTGTGTGTGTGTGTGTGTGTGTGTGTCTGCGGTTGGCTGCGTCATCCCCCTCTCCGATTTCTGCGAGCACGTCTTTGCCGCATTAATACGTAGGATGTTGCAAAAATGCAAGATGTTGCCGATTCGAGACTAGACTGGCGGTTGAAAGTGTTCCGCCGGAGTCGCTCCGGGAGAAGAGGCGATATTCTTTCGAGGGGCCTGAAGTGAGTTTAAGCGGAGCTCGGTATCGACCCGACAATTGCGCGTGCAACGAAGACAACGAATTTACGCTTTGTTGTTCCATCAAGCTCTCGCGCAGTTCTTCTCCTCGCGAATTCGCGCAATCGAATCCCCGAATCTACGAGCCCCACGATATCTAACCGCTACTTTGGGCTTTCCAGTTTATAGCCGTCGGATGTCGTCGCGACAGCGTGAATTCGAGGACGATCGGCCGTCTCGCCATTATTGGCGTCATTTTATTTTTTTCCCATCGAGAATGTGCGTGTCGGGATGTTTTCGACGCTGAGCACAGGAGTGTGGACCTCCTCGCGACGCGCGTAGAACTGGATGTAACGGCCGCTCGTCGGCGCGGCGTCGATTCTTACATCTTGCGCTCGGAAAGCGCAGCCGTTTCTCACGAGGACCGAAAATCGCAAATTCCCAAATAACGAACGGGAGGGAGGGGGAGCGGCTGGGCGCGGAGGCAGAAGCCGCGAGGTGAAAGACAGCTTAGGAGTAAAACGGGAGCCCACGGGGATGAAAATAGCGAGCCGTAAGAGGAGAGTGAGAGAAAGAGAAGGGAGACGTTCCGCTTTATGAACGATCGGAATTTAAATTGCTTTTCCTCTTCCCCCGCCGAGGGAGACCGGCGGGAGGAGGGAAGGCGGGCGAAGTTTTCGTTCCTCCTTATAAATCCCAATACCCTTTGATATCGGTCGTGGAGCAAGAGAGAGAGAGAGAGAGAGAAAGAAAGAGAGAGGGAAAGTAGCGTGAGGAGGAAGAGGAGAAGGACGAATGCGAGAGAGAAAGCGAGAACGAGCGAGAGGGACAGAGAGAGAGCGCGAGAGAGAGAGAGAGAGAGAAGTAGAGAAGCGAGCAGAGCAGTCGCGAATGGAATATGAAAATATTTGGTATATGGACGGAATTCGCGGCGTTTCCCCAGCCACGTCGGCTTTGTAGCTCGTACGAACAGAAAACGCCGGCGAAATTGTGTTCACCGCGATAACTCGTCGCTATGCACTTCGCGCACGTATTTGCTATTTACCGCTGGGTATGTACGTCCCCCCCGCGCACCAGCGCGTTCCTACGTACGTGTGCGTGCGTGTGCGTGCGTGTATCTGTAGCGCGTACGCGTACACACACGTGCACACACGTCACACGTGCATACATATAAATATATACGTGTCTCTCTTTGCATTCGTGTGCGTGCCGCGTCGGGGCGGGAAGTGGCTGGGCTTCGTGCCGCGGTACCGACGGTTCGGAATAAAACGGCAATATCGTGAGCGCGTTCGCGCTCTCGCCAATGCGCCGTTCATTCCGTAACACTTCCGTCAACTAACGCGGAGCGTGTCCTGAGCGATTAATAGACGACCGTTTAGAGTTACGTGCTCTCGCTAACGAAGATTGATTATGCGCCTAACCCGGCAACACGAACCCTTTTCAGTAGGCCGTTAACCGATATACACCGTACCAGTTTTTTTTCGTCGCGTCGAACGCGGCTTCCCCCGTGCCGCGCGTATTTGCTTTTTTATCCCTCTTCCCCTCGGCCCCTCGTTTCCCCGGCTCCGGGGATGGTTACTTTTCAATCGGCATGCCGGCATACTAGTAAGTAAGTAACGGGCTGCGTATTATTCGAAAGCTGAATTTCTCTCGAGCGTCGCGACGGCTTTGCTGTAAGAATCGCGTTTGCCTGGTCACGGCGGAGAGGGGAGAGGCGGGGGGGAGGGGAGGAGGAGGAGGATTTACTGAATACAATAATACACGAGAAACATGCGTGGGCATGTTTCCGCTTTTGCTCTCTTACCTTTTTTGTAATCCAGATCGCGCTGAAATAAATCTAATTTAATTAAATTAATTGATTCCCCGGCCGTGCGCGGGCCGGCGCGTGCTCGCGGCGGAACTGCGGAATTGCGGAATTGAATAACGCGCGAAATTTTCGTGAAATTATAATCCCAGATACATACACGTAATAATAAAATGGCTCATTGGGCTGGAGTATTTAATAAAGCGTATTTATATGCTTAATAATCGATAAGATTATTCAGCCAGCACTGTGATAGATGTAACCGACCGGCGTTTTATCACAATTGATTTAACATTTGTAACAATATTAGATAATTTCCGCATTACTATATTATATATGCCACTGCTCATGTGTTTAACGACGCCAACTTCCCATTCCTCCCTCTTTCTCTCTCATCTCTCCCTCTCTCTCTCTCTCTCTCTCTCTCTCTCTCTCTCTCTCTTCCCGTTCTTTCTCTATTTTAACAAAACGGATAAATTGAAAATACATACATTGAAGTATTATAAATTATATTGAAGTAATATTGCGGAGCAATACAGCAGAGCACAGATGTGAAGATTCTCTTTGACTGTATTTATTATTAAAAATAGAGCGACGCACGCGCGAATGTGGTAGATTGAGTCAACGCAATTGAACTTTATTTTCCGTGGCGGTTACGGGACGCATCGCTTTTGCTTTTAGATACCGCAATTACGATCTGTCATCGAAATAGCGCACTTTAAAAGCTAATACGATACAGCGACGCGCACAATTGTGCGCGCCCTTTGCCAGCGGGTGCAGCATGCGACGAACAAACAAAACAGTTCGAGCTTAATTGAGCCATTATCAGAATTATGATGTATCTATAACAGTTGCGTCCTGACTATGAATTTTATAGAAAGTAAAATTGAATTTCGCGTCGTGCGTTACGGGCGCGGGACGCGCGGTAGTCGTGCGTCCGGATAGGTCGATAAAATAAACCGAGGGCCAATCGGGTCAACGCAATATAACGCGAAATGAATAAACGAATGAAAATACAATGACGGCGGTCAACAAATTTATTCTACATTTAGCCCGTCGACAATTGTTCTTTTATCTTGGCGAAATTGAAGTCGTAAATATACCCGAGAGAGAGAGAGAGAGAGAGAGAGAGAGAGAGAGAGAGAGAGAGAGAGGGAGAGGGAGAGAGAGAGAGAGAGAGAGAGATCGGGAATGCGTGTGCCGGTAGGAAAATGCAATAGACGGTACGCACGCCACGTGGCACGCAGTTTCGCGGCCGCACAGCGCGCGCGCACGAAGATTCGTTAGTTTTGTCGATTTAATTGACTCTCGGAATGTCTATGGAAACTGCGGAAATATGCTCCGTTCGCGAACATCTCGCGCGCTCGCTGGAACGCGCCTCGGCTTATTGCGAGCGCCCGCGCTCGCTGTTAAACGCGCGCGGATTTCAATCCGCCACTTATTTAATTACTCGCTGACCGAATCGCACGCCTATTGGCGTTTTCCTACTCGGGCGACCTACATTCGGCAACGAGCCGCTAAACGCCCCGAGCGCGCGATCATAATTCAAGCGAATCGCATCTAGTGGATTAAGCGATTAACTAATGTCGGACGCTTCGACCCGGAAAATTCCGCATCGTGGACGCAACAAAGGCTGCGTGGGCGGCCGGGTGGAAAAATACACGGAGGAGCAGGGAAACAGCATGACGATTGTCACGAGTAGCTCATCACGCGGGTTTCCGAGGCCGCGTGCGCGCAATTATGCGCCGATTCGTCCGCGTTCCGCTCGTTTCGTGACGACCAGCTCGGCGAATTTGCCGAAAGCCCCGACGCGCTTAATATCGACCGGCAGAACAAACATTTTCTCATCCGTAGCCGCGCGCATATTTTTTGACTCGACGAGAGAGGCTCGACCTCGCTCCCGCGGCTTCCAACAGAACTCGTCCCTCTCTCCGACCCACTCTCCCTCCGTCCTCGCGTATTTTTCCCTCCTCTCGGTGACATCTGGCGCGTCCTGCAGGCGACTCGAAAAATTAGCGTGAAAATTATTCGTCACACATAGAGATCGAGGACCGGAATCGGCTTCTCCAACTTGAACCGAACGGAATATCGCGCTATCCGCGCCCAGCGAAGAACGTCGGTAAGGGGGCAAGGAGGGGGTCCGGCATTGTGCATTGTCGTCGGATAAACACGGAATAAAGAGACGGTCTCTCGGGTGGAGGTTCTTCAGCGTTTGGTCTACCTGCGTGGATACGCAGCGCGTACACGTCGCGCATTCAATGCGGGACCCAGCCCGCGCGCGCGCGCGCGCGCGCGATGGGGCGGCGCGCAAGGAACCGTAAAGCGGTACTAATTTCTCGAGCAGGGGCGAAAAGAGCGAATGCCGAGGAGAACTAACCACCGCGCCGCGTTGGAAATGAGATTTTCCCCGGGGAGGGACGTCGCGCTGCTGCTGTTGCTGTTCTTCCGTCGCCGTCGCCGTCGCCGTCGCCGTCGTCGTCGTCGCGCGTCCTTAAGATAAAGAACGACCGCACCTGGCGGTCGTGTCGTACCGACCGGGCCCGACTGGGGGAAGTCCCGTGAAAAGGGATGGGCAGGGTGAAGGGGGTGCGGAGGGCCCTGTGCATCGTCGTCGCGGCGTGCCGCACCGCTGTGGAAACGTCCTAATAAAATCAGGCGAATTAATCTAATCTCTCACGGAGGATCCCTCGGGCTGCGGTACAAAGGATCGGCGCCCCGAGCCGGGTAATTCAATATGATTCGACAAACAGTTTAACGGAGATTACGCCGAGTGTAACTGAGCGGAAGTAATTGGCTCTGCCCTTTCTCCCCGGCCGCGTCCTCTTCGTCCGCGCTGCTTTCGCTCTGCCTCCTCCTCCTCCTCCTCCTCCTCCACCTCCTTCTCTGCCACATCGTCCTCAACGTCCTGGTCTACCCCAGCGCGGTGCATCCTCGAGAGACACGATTTCTACCTAGCGATTACCGACGCGGAGGGACGGCTTGTGCTCTATGTAAAAATAAGGGACCGTTTCTTCTTCTCGGCGGAATGTAATGGAAGAGTGTAATGGACGAGGGCGACGGTTGATCCTTTGGCTGTTAACGTAACGGGATCAGATCGCGCAGTCGTTCGAAAGGAGACTCGGAATCTTTCCGTGCGCTGCGCTAGCCGAATAAGGAGCTCTCGCGATTGCGTGGAGAATGTTGGATGTTGAGTCTACGTCGTCGGCGAACGTGCGCGGTTACTTAGCCGAGAAGTTGCTCAGCGAGAACTTGACGTTTTCATACGTCGTGGATACGTATGGACTTAAATGTTTTCATTGAGGCACTCGCGACACTCCATTACGTTCTTTCTCACTTTTAGAGTCAGACAGATTTTTTTAGGTAAACTACGTACTGCATGTGTGTTTGTCGAGCGTGCAATTGAAATCTCACAAGTGTCTCATTGGGGAGGTTTTACCTCGTTCAAGTAATTGATGCGCTGCAAAATATTGGGTTGGCAACTAAGTGATTGCGGATTTTAAATAAGAATGAAAATTCAAAATTTTAAATTTGCTTTTTTAAATGTTTTTCAATGCATGTATGCGATACATTGAGCTTCTCTGCAATATCACGTGTTGTGCTATGACGATCTGAATCGATAATGGCCTTGATATGGGTCTCATCGACTTCAACTGGACGGCCAGATCGTTGAGCATTTTTCAATGAAAAATCACCAGAACGAAATCTGGCAAATCAATGTTGACACTGCCTTTCTTTCAAGGCTTCATTCCCATATACGGCACATAACTTCTTGTGTGCTTGCGATGCGTTCTCGCCTTTTCGGAAATAATACAATAAAATATGTCTGAAGTGCACGTCTTGCTCTTCCATTTTTAAATTGGGATAAAAACAAAACTAAAGAACTAATCGACATAATTTTTGTACTAAATGAAAGGTAGAAGTCCAAACAATAAGAAAAAAATATAGGTTAGGTACTTTGAACACGTTAACGAAACAAAAGAAAGTGTAAAATCCATCTGTCGACAAAATCCGCAATCACTTAGTTGCCAACCCAATATATTTGGGATATTTAGACGTAAAACGAGTAGTGTCGAGATTCGCAATTTTTGAAATATATCCTGAGGACTTTTTTAATAAATAGAAGTGTAATCACAAGTAAAAGGAAAATAATATAATACGACGCAAATTTCTGATACGATTTAATAATTTTTCATACTTGAAATCACGCTCAGGTTCGTATTAATAAATGTAACTCTCGTAAAATCTATAAAGTTGGATTTTCAATATAAATACAACGTTACACGTATTTTATACAGCGAAGAATTGAGACTAAACTTAGATCTGAGTGATTCACGCGAGACATAAGACACTTCAAACACGTGAGAGTACTTCTTCGTTCGGCTTCGTGCTACTCGAGAACACGACGTTCGGGGGACATCGGGATTTATGAAAACTCATTATCCCGAGAACTATCGTCGATATCGCGAGTACGGCGCGTCGTCGCGAAGCAATTTCTTGGCTGCTGCAGATAGACGGTCGCATAATGCAAATTAGCATCTATGCAAATTGTTCTCCGCTTCGTTCCGCCGCGGCAGTCTCACCATTGCCGGCGGCCCCGTGTCTTGACGAAGTCGCCTAATGTGAATGGCGAACAGTAATCCCGAGTAGAGCCTCGATCCGACGTATATTCGGGCGGCTCCAATAGCGCGCGGCTCCTTCGCGGCGAACATGAATTCATCCGCGTAGACAATCCGACGGTGATTTCACGGTTCCCTCCCTTCTGAAAAATTTCCTCGCCAAGATTTCCCCTCTCAAAATACCACGACGACATTTGCGCCACTTCTTCCCAGAAGCTACTGCCCTCTGGGAAACGATGCTCTCACTGCTCGTTCTCGTCGAGGTCAGCTTGTTCCTTGCTCGAGAGTGTCAACATTTCCGTGTCAACGACTCACCGTCTCGGGAGTCACTCCCGTGTCTTTCGTGTCCTGGAGCAAAAATGAAATAAATATTAATGTCGGACGCAAATTGCTGCTTACGTTCTAAGCTCGCCTCCTCGCGTTCTCGGGAGAGGAACGGTCGCGGCGAAGCGGAGAGTAATAATGAACGCGAATGAGATATCGCCGATAGCTAATGTCGCCAGTAAATGATTTTGTAATTTGTAAGTTTCGTCTCAGAAATTCCGGCGCGAGAGTTATTGTATCGGCAGCGGTAAATTTCACTTTCATTAAGGGGCATAAATACGGCGATGAACGGAACGCTTCTGCGTCTCGGCGGCGAGGTTGGATTAAGATTGGCCCTCTCTTCGACTTCCACAAATCATTCCGCTCATTGGCCTCTGAGTTAGGTGGCCCCGATTAGAACGCTGTAAATTCTAATCTCCCGACAGGGGGCCCGCTCGCGCTTTGCCGTCGCCGCCGCTCTCTCCCTCGTCCCTCGCCGCGCATCCTCCGCCACCTTTTTAATTAGACGCCACGGCGCCCGGACGATAAATAAGAGCGCGGGGGAAGTTCTGGGCGTTAATAAGGAATTCAACGTGTAGGTACGGTAGGTGGATCCCGACGGAGAACGCGAGAGGGAGGTCGGAATCGAATATCGAGTAGTCGCGAGGGCAACATAGAGATACGGCGGTTGTGTTCTCGAGAGTATATTTTCTCTCGACAATTCGTCCTAATCACCATTATATTCGGTAGGATGACATCTTCGTGTCCATTTTATCGTATTCATACGCGTTTGATATTTTCACAAATTAATACGGGGGTGCAAATCGTTCATTTTGAAATCGCTCTTCTCCAAGTTGCTACGAAATATCGAGTTTGATAAAGTGAAATAAGTCTGCCGCTATATCCCTCTTTCTTTCTCCCTCTCTTTCCGATTGCGTCTAAAAATGTATGAAACCATCGGTTGATTCCGGCAAACACGGGCTCAAGACTCTTGGAATTTTCGTTAATATACGATAAGTGTGACGGAAACATAGCGTAGACGGCAACGTAGATGTTGACGTCGGATAAACAGGGCATATTAAAAGAAGTCCGTCGCAAGGAGGAATTGAAAGCGAGACGACGTATAAAGCGACGACCTACGTCTCGGATTTACGTGAATCCTCCGCTGAGATATTATAAAGCCGCGACAGAACGATGCGATGGACGGCGACGAAAAAGCGAGAAAGATGGAGAGAAAGAGAGAGAGAGAGGGAGAGAGAGAGAGAGAGAGAGAGAGAGAGAGAGAGAGAGAGAGAGAGAGAGAGAGAGAGAGAGAGAGAGAGAGAGAGAGAGAGAGAGAGAGAGAGAGAGAGAGAGAGAGAGAGAGAGAGAGAGAGAGAGAGCGGGCTAGATAGAGACAGGACACGAGACAGAGAGAAAGGAATGGGGAGAGGAGAAGGAAGATCGCGGAAGAGGTTGCAGACGCCACAAACGAGGTAGAAATTAATGCGAACTTCAGCGAAGGGCCGAGGCAAAGCTCCCAAGGAACGAGGACCCGGCGAAAGGGCCGAAGGCAAACTCGCTCGCAAAGGACGACGAGGCGGAGTCGGGGAGGGAGGGACGATAGGGCGAACGTGGCGGAGGAGCAGGTGTAGACGAGACTGGAAGCTGGAGCACGAGGAGACGGCGCGCGATGGCGTGGTCGACTGATTAACTTTTTCGCGTTTTTTGATCCTCATAAATTATGTAGGTACACGACGGAAGGTTCGCCGCGGGCGTTAAAGCGCTCAGCTCCTTTCTGAGCGACGACGACGACGACGACGAGCGAGCAGGATGGACGGAGCCGCGTACACTCACCGTGTTCGCACAATGAGTGAAAAAAGTACGCGCGTGTGTTGCACGGTTCTCTCTCTCCCTCTCCCTCTCTCTCTCTCTCTCTCTCTCTCTCTCTCCCACTCTCGCTCTCTTTCCTTCGCTGTCAACCGTTTCGACTCGTTTGAGTCACGCTACGTGTTTATATCGGTAACGCGGAGCTCGCGGAAATATTTGTATCTTACACCAATAAACGTTTCCGAACGTTTGCTCCTGGATAGAGTGCGAAATTATGCGATTCTTCTTGGGAAAGTCCGCGCAGACTCTATTCTGAGACTTCTTCTTTTTTCTCGTTAATAAGTCTCCAGCTTTGCAGGCTCCTTCGCGTAACGATTTAATATTGAAGCAGTTCTTTAATTTAATGCAGAGTCTCTTTAGCGAGTGTCGCGACGGAGATCTCTTTCGTTCGATTCGCCGGCTTCTTCTCGACTTTGCAGTTTTCATATTAAGACGGCAATGAGATGACGAGTGATACGTCGCGAGATCTCCTTGAGAAATGCATTATTTGAAAGAATAAAAGCGTAAGGCGCATTGTGTCAAGTGATCCGCAGCAAATCGTTTGTACTCGATTGCCTCTTCAATTATTACGTATAATACGAAAGATGCAATTAATTAATTATACAGGGGAATTCGATGATACTAGTATTCTCGTGCTTACCGTGGACCTTCGGAAAACGGAGGAGAACACGGCGTTGCAGCCGATTTCCCTATCGCGAATGCACGAGACACACGGCTTCGTGGTGAGATTATCATGCCGAGCGAATGATTTTCTTTTTCGTCGCGGTGCGCGCTCGAATTAGCGAGATTTATCCCGCGGGACGCACCGGGTGCGCAGCGGCCGCGCTCTTTGACCCTCTCGTATTCTCCCACCAGGAAATATACGCGGGATTGAATTATTTCCCCCCGCGGTCGTCGCGACGAGTGCCGTGCGCGCCGTGTAAGCAACGAATTATCCGGGAAACAGGAAGCGCCCCGCGGGACGGTCCGGCTGAAAAGAGAAAAAAGAGGAAGGTGTGTCTCGACGGTTTCCACTGTCTCGGCTAATTCAATGGCTCGAAAATCGGCGGCGGCGGCGGCGGCGGCGGCGACGACAATGTGGGAATGTCGCGGGACGAACATCCTCACGTGCAGCAGCGAACGCGGTCATGTTGGCGGGAACTTGTAGTCCTGTTGGAAAAACACGCGGAAAGAAAGTCGACAAAATTATGAGCGGAGATTAAATCCTCCCGGACACCTCTCTCCGTACCGGCAATCCTTCATCGCGAGCCGCCAGAAAAACGGAAAAACGATGTAACATTCGTTACAGCACGGCATTCGCGATCGAGCTGCGCTGTTTCTTCTCTCGATTTTGTCCGAAGCTTTTGCGTCCGCGCAATTATCGACTTTTTTTTATTATTCTGCGTTTTTTATCACGCTCTGTGTGCGCGCGCGCGCGCGCATAAATTATAATGTCAAAGCGCGCACGTCGGTGACGCGACGATTTTCACACATCGAATCAACGATATCGGACCGGCACACTCGTGCGTTTTTCATCACACGTTTATTTCATAAATACAAAAGCCCGCAACGATCGGCCGTTTTTATCCGGCCGTCCGTCCGGAGTGTGCGCGATGTTACGCGGCCGAGCAGTCCGCAGACGCCATCGAAGCATCCTCGAGATTTAGTGGTATAATATCCAAGACGTCGCGAACTTCCCGCTGCCGCGGCGATGCATCGTCGTTCGGTGCAGCGCCTCGAAGACGCATCGCGGCGATTTATGCTTTCTTCGTCCGCGAAATGCCATTCGCGTGGTCTCTGTAGAGCGCCAGATCTTCCAATTTTTTGTCGCGAGGCGCTCGTGATTTCCCTCCAGATCGTCGACAAACGAAATACTTTGTTTTTCAAGTCGAGGTATGTCACAGAGAATATTTCAGAGGAAATTTAACGGGGTGTCACTTATTATTTTTCTTTCTCAGTGGCGCAAGTGCGAAATTGGATTTTTTAGCGGGATATACTCTCGGGACTCGAAAGTTTATTCTCGCGTACACGGGGAACGCGCGTAACTATAATCCCCAAATCTGTCGGTTTTTGCATCCATATAATATTGAATCTGCCGCGCAGTGAATTCACGCTGCAATTAAAATGATATTAAACTCCACGGTCGTCCCTTTGCTCTTCCTCCGTCCGGGGAGCGACTTTTTACCGTATCCTTTTTCGTCATTCCACTCACACTTGGTTATCATTTTTCGCGTGCGTGTACACCCGCCCCGCGGTGTTTTTCCGACGATATTTTCTACGCCTATTACTCCCGACGGTCGAGATTGCCGGCCGTTTCGCGGCCGCACACAAACGACGCCCTCTGTATTCTCACGGGCCCTGTAAATATCAATATCAAAGAGATAACGCACACAACATGATGCTCGCGCGGTCGCGTCTTATCGCGCCGAGTGATAAGTCGATCGAATAAAACGGACGTTCTCCCACATTTTCTGCGCAGGTTTCGCATTCAACGGGATTACAACGATGCGACGTGAGGTCGCTTTTAATTAGCCAAACTTTGCAGACAAGATGGAATGGATGTAAAGTTTCGTATTTATCTTCCTGGAAATTAAATAACACGTCTCTTAAATTTGAAAATTAAATGGTTGGTAAATTGGTCCTTTTTAACTTTCGAACGATTAAATTATCAAACGTGCTTCCGACGACTCGGAGTGAAAAGAAAGAAATATGTACATATTGTTATTAATTTCGTTATTAATTTCGTGCAGTGATGTTGAAAAAGAAAACCTGCGCCTATGTAGAATAGAGTCGTCGACCGCTCCGCGTAAGTAATATAATATATTGTATTCAAAGTTCGTCGAGAGCGAGCTCGGCGCGTGACGCGTATTCGAATCTTCGCCGGCGGGAGAGACAGCGAGGCGTGTTGAACGCGGCGCTACGACGCGGTAAAATTCGAAGTACGGAGTCGCCGGATGCGAGAGCGGGTATTACTCGCGTCTTGGGCGTCGAGTACTCCGCACTCGTGTGACGGAAATATGGAACGGCGGCGTTACCGCGTAAAATACGCGAGGGCAGCCGCAATAAGCGCGAGAAAGCGGACGGAGGAGACGCCGGTCGCCGGAAGAGACTCGCGATAATTTCGACCGCGGCTGAGTTAGCTCTCAGTTTCGACTGAGTCGCGCGCTGGCAAGTACACGACCGGTGTACTTTGCCTTCCCATTAGCGTGGTCTAGAGTTTCATGCGGCCCACCCTCCATTTGCAAGCGACGAGAAGTCTCGCGTGCTGCCGGGTCGTGGTCGTGGCCGGGAAAAATGGAGGTAGCGAGAGCGACGTCGTCGAGAGCGCGGAGAAGTGAAGTCGACCGGTGAAGTGTGTAGCGTGAGTTTATTCCTTCCTCCCGCTTCCTCTGCCCCCGCGGGAACTTATCCCTCATCGAGATTAGGATTTTTCGCTCGGTGCCGCTGACATCGCCTCGTCGCGCCGCTCGCTGTTACATTTCGCTCTCCTCTCGAGCGAATTTTGCGATCCCACAAATTCTCGGATCCTCAGATCTTTAATTGTCATGTATTTCCGATGTGTCATACAGAAAGAACATTGTCTGGCTCGATTCTTGATTAAATTCATCGGTTTCAATCCACGGTGCTGCGGACTGTGCGTTAACCTTCGTCGATTTTGCAGATCGCTTTTACGAGCGAATCGATTAGTGTTCGGGACACACTCCTAATTGTCGATCATACCGAGTGTCATTCGTGGTCGCGTACTCGCGTTTTACTCGCATCGCGGCGATGCGAAGAAAGAGCGGGCGAGAGGAAAGAGCGGGAGAAAAAATCGAGGAATGCAAATGCGGCGCACGGGAAGGGGAATATTTACCTGGTCGATGCGAAAATGCTAATGCAGTCACTTCGATGGCGGTCTAACTCATGTTTACCGGAGCCACAGATCGCTCGGCCGCCGTATTGCCGGCGAGCAAACTTACCGCGGAAGTTACGCGTTTCCCAGCCAAGTTACGTATACAGCCGGGCGGACGCACTTGCATGCGCGGCGGCGGATCGCTGAAGATGCGAGTCGTATCTTGGCGGGAAAAATCGAAATGTTTCATCGATCGACAGGCCGCGCCGGCTAGAAGCGCTTGATGTATATTTATACAGCCGCGCCGCGCGGCGCGAGTTCCGCGAACTTCGCGAATGATATATTTCGAATTTCGCGAGGCAACCGTCGGGCTTCCTCTCTCCGATATTCGCGGTAACTTTTCGTAATAGTCCCTTCGCACTTCTTTACAGCAGCGGCATGCAAAATGTGAGTCACTTATTCGTATCGTATCTTTTGTTTCACGCCACCACACCCTTTCTCTCGCCTCGCGTATCTTCGCGTCGAGAAGTGTACCACAGCTTGGGATGTTTGAGAAACGACTCGGTTTACACTGACATTTTGTCGCATTCTGTTTCCTCCCGAAATCTTACTTTTCACGGCGATCGTTTTCCGCGCGTCCGCTCCGAGTTTACGGAAAATAGGCTTGTTCTTAATTTGATATGCAGCCTGCTTCAATGTAATTCACAGTTCTCGCTTTAATTTTACCTTACTGCGGTTCGTCAAATCTTAACGAGCTTCATAACATGAGAAAAATCGCGCGGTTTGAAACGGTTCAAGTCGTTCCCATTAAAAGAAATTAAAAAAACGCTGAGAATAATTTAAAAATTAATTTAAATCGACACTGACATGTCAAATGATTGAATTATTATTAAATTCAGAGTTGTCTCGAAATCGTGTCTCCACGAGGTGTGTCGCCAATTAGAGCGATTTCGCGACACGTCTCCGTGCGTAATTCGTCGCGAGAGATATTAACGTGCTGAATCAGTCGAAATCGAAGCGCGATAGAAAATTCGCGCAGCGATATCAATATTTCAGGTGTTGTCCGAGGCCCGCGTTTATTTATTACAAGAAGACTGTGATAACTCCCGGCTCGAGCGGCAGGATCGCGCGACGCGTATCGATATTTATCGTCGCGCTACGCGAACATTGTTTGTCGCTGGGAGCTTCGACTTCGCATAAGTCATCGGCGACACCGCCATCGGTGGATTTATCATTCGAGTTATGCGTCATTGTCCCGCGGTGAGACAGTCGAGTCGACGACATAATGCCGCGGCACTACGATATAATGAAGGGCGTATAGGTGCAGTATTGTAATCCCATCATATACACGGTGACCTGCGCTCAACTTTTCAGCCGCGAAGTTCCTCTCGTGGATTCAGAGACGGATCCTTCGGATCGTTGCGCAACACTTCGTCCCGGCTCTGTTAGCTCCCGTTCGTGCTCGTCTGAGTTCTCGAGTTGTTTGGCCACACGTTAGATTTTCGCCTGAATAAAGGGCTCGCGCCGTCGATTGACTCGGCCCGAAAGTTTTTAATTTTCCTGCGCTCGTTATCTCCGCGTGTCTCGGCTTTTCCGGCCGATCGCTTTTCTTCTTCCTCCCTTGGGAACGCTCCCAAAGTTGGCCGGGAAGGTCGCGCGCTAAGTTCGAGCCACCCTGTGTACAACCCGATATACATGCAGACATGTATACACATATATATGTGTACGTGTGTCTACGGGCATGCCGAGCCTGTAATTTGATCCGCAATCCGTCCGCTGTCTACCATTTGCTTTTGTAAAGCCAGTCGTGAATCAAGCCGTGCCAGGTATACGGATAGTGATAGGCTGTGAGCGGTAACGGCTCTCTGATTTTTGAGCAGGTTGATCGCGCGGGAAAACACAGCGACGATTTTTAGTCGATCGATCGGCTTGGACAGTCGAGGCTAAAAAATCGATCGGCCCGCTTAGTTGCGAGAGCGAGATGCGCGAACGATTCACGCGATTTGTCAAATGATTCGAGCAGGCTGACAAGCCTCAGGAAATTAAAAGGAGGCCGGGTTCCCAGAGCTCGAGGGAGAAATGGAAAAACGGGCGGTGTGTGGGAGCACTCGGGGAGCTGGAGTCTCGAAAATCCTACGGATCAATCCGCGCTCCTCGCGAGTCCCTTCCGCGAAAGGCGAAACGCGCAGATCGCGCGTCACTCGAGAACGTCGCGTCGTAGATCTCGCGAATTCTACAATTCTTCCAATCGCAGGGAGGATCCGGCAAATCCGCGCCGTCCTCGTGCTCGACAAATCTCACAGGATGCTCATAGCGTCCCGTCGACTCAGCCGCGGGGCCGCGGGGAGCGGCTGCTTTGAAAACAAAAATATACAAAACCCATCAGAGACGAGGGACGCGCTCGACGAAATCTCGCGGAATAGAACGCGCCTGTGCGTGTGTTTGCTGATCCGGAGCACTCGAGCATGATCATGAGGAGAGAGAGAGAGAGAGAGAGACTGAGAGAGAGGGGGGGGGAGGGACGGTAGAGCCCGGTAGCGCGACAAAAGGTACGACAGCTTAAGCCGCGAGGTCGGAGCCTCAGGAAGGAATCTATGTCTCCGGACACAAATAGTTGTGACAGATGCCGGGTTATGTAAACAGGCCTCGATGATACCGAGCATTGTGTCACCGCGATCCCCGGTCGGGGGAAGGATACACTTGGTCGACCATTTAAGCGACTACAATAGCCGGGATTTGCGAAATAAGCGGGAGCATAAGCGCGTCTTCTCTCGTCGGGCTCGATTGTCACCTCGCCTCGCCTCGCCTCGCGGCGTCTCGAACGGTTTCCTCGCAACTGTCGCTCGAACAGGTCGAGTCGACAATTATTTGTATTATTTGTATACGCAACGAGCGCGATCTAACGATCCGAGCGTTCGTTTGTTTATTCGTATTTACGAGATCATTTCTCGAGTAGAATTCTCAGTTTATTGCACCCACAGATTCTCGCCGTTCGACGTAAAGACCGGTTGATTTTGCTGAAACTCTCTCCGCGTGCGAGGAAGAGTCGATAAAACCAAAGATTCGATTTCTCGAACACGGTCGAGCGACCGATGCGTCCTCGCATCGAATTACGAAGAATACTCGCATCGAACCGCGCTGTGTATAATTTGAAGTCCGCGCACTTCAACGGGCCGTGTAATCTCCCCAAGGTTGTCCCGACTGTCTACTTCGGAATATCCACCCCCCGGCTTGCGGGCTTCACTTTCGCCTTCCGGAGACACTTCCATTCGAGCCTACGCGCACCCGAACGTGCGCGCAGGCTTCAATCCTCCTCCATCTTTCGTCTCTTCCGCCCGAACGATTTAGAGTCGCGACGCTCACGGCGGAGTGACTTCGTGTGACAATCGCTATCGACTCGCTCGATCTCTCCGGAATATTTCAGCCGCAGCCTTCCCCGTCAGCTGTACAAAACACAGCGAGGGGATTTCGTCGGCCGTCCTGCTGCAGCCGGGATCCGACTTCGACGCGCTACTCTCGCGTTTCGCCGATGCGCTTCTGCTTCGCGACCCTTTCCCTCGTTCATGCTCGCCTCCGCGAGTTTGCGATGCCGTTGGTTACTGTTTGTTGTTATTTCGTGCTCCTCGTTGAACCGCATTCTCGATTACGTGGATGAAAAACGTACGTTTCTTGCGCTCGCGTGCTCGACGCTCGCGGACCGTTGGACGAGATTTAGAGCGCTTTCCGGATGAGTTATTAAGTTATTTTAGTTCCGACCTCAACTGAACTTTCGCCTGCTATCGTACCGTAGACAAGCGCGACTCGAGTACGTTGCGTCGAAGGGGAAGAAAACGCCCCGTGTATACGCCGGTTCTTAACAGTCTGTAATATTATAAACTCGATGTAGGATTTTCAAGTTAAGGGTTTAGCGGGATCAAGTTGAAGGATAATGGCTCAACGGCCGATTGAGTGAGTTTAACCGGACAGGAGGAGAATAGCCGCTTTAACGAGCGGCTCGTTCCTCGATGGATTCGAGCGGGATTTCTAAAGGGTTGGTCCTTCAGATTTAAATCGAATCTATGATTCTACGAATACAGATTACAGGACGGGAAGAGCGCGGCGTAACGCGTTTCGATACCTGATGGCCAAAGACTCTCGCGGTGGGATTCGATATCATCGCGCAGACCTCCCGCGGCCATACACGGGTCAGCGCTGGCCATTATTGGGAAATTAGTGCGGCTTTCATAGGGCTTTCACAGTGCCCGATGGCTCGAGATTTTCAAGTCACACGACGCGCAACAGTCGCGTAACGCTTAACGGAATAAATAAATTCGGAGGGATTCTCCTGAAAAAGAAAAAAAATTCCGAACGTATCGGCCCGTTATAATTAAATTATCGCTATAAATATACGAAAAAAGAGAGGGTGTGGAGTAATGTCTGAGTTGAAGAAAAAAGGGAAAAACGCGAACAAGACGAAACACAATCGGCAAACCGCAATCGGATCTTATTGGTTCTTACTAGTTTACGCGATGAAATTATTGCGGGAACGCCATTACCGTTCATCACGTAATAAACAACAATGCATCAATATTCATTTCGCTGTAATCGAGGGATGCGTTCGGTGTAGAAGATACCTGCATATTTCATAGATTCCGGCTGTGCCAATATGCAATGGATTGCACATGAATATTTTACTTACATGAATATTTGTAATATCAATTTAGAAATAATGTAGGCAGCAGTGTAAACATCGATTCGACGCTTGTGCGGAGAACGCTAAATATTTGCGAATGTTTTCGCAAATCTCGAGAAGTGTTGACGATTTGAGTCGTACCTCGACGTAACCACAAAGATAAACTGTGACGTGTGTATTATTTTATGATTTGATCGTTGGGAGGATTAGGCAGGAACATTTGAAGAGATCATTTAACTGTTTCGCGCACGGCAACGGTGTCAGGGCAACGGAATGAAACATAATGTAATTGCAACAAAACATATTTTTATTATCACTATTCGTAAATATATTAAAGATAGAAAATATACATATGTAAGACCGAGTGCTCGGCTTGTAAACTAAAGGTATTGCAATACTAAAGAGGTAAACGCACGATCGTACGTAGGAACTGCCATTAATTTGGAGTATGTCGGTTCAGTTATATAAATTTTTGTAGATAATTAAATACATGTTACGATACGACACGTAACCCGCTTCAAAGTTTCTGTACGGTCTATAGGAGTTGAATTTATTTCTGGTCTCAACAATAGGTTTTACAGGTTTGCCGACAATATTTTGTATCTTTATCATGTCCTTTTGAATTTCATATAGTGATGCGGCAGTTAACAGTAACGGGCAGTTCTGAGTTTGTATCGCTCTTATAGATTCCGGCCATGTTTCATCGACATAAAGTTCCGCTTGAAATCCTGTTATCACATTCGGCTGCCTATAAGAAGCATTAAACATATAATTGTGATACAACAGGGGAAAGGATTCGAGAATGAGTTTCCTCCTTGCTAGTTTGCAAAGGGAGCAAACGTTGTGCTCCTTAGTTTCCATTTGTAGATCTGGTCCTATCATTACGATCACCAGTTTGTTTCTCTTATTTAAGAGATGCAGGAGCAGCTCCCAAGCTGGGAAATGGCGTCTATTCACATAGCTCGCGCCTATAATATGAACAGTGAAGGTGTCCACTACCTCTTTAGGACGGAATAAATTTGCAGTTTGCAATCCCTTGTACAACGTCAACGGCTCCGATACGAAATCCGTAAAAGTGTGATCATAAAGACACCAATAATGATCTCCGCTACGAGTCGGGAAATATCGATTGCAAAATGACCTCATGTCAGTAAACCTCTTCTTCTTGCTAGGAAATGTAGAAAATTTGATATTTACTAAGTCCCATGTCGTTTGCTTGAGAGATATAATATCTAGCTTGAGGGTCAGCATGAGCAGATCGCAGATGGACGAGGTGTGTGTGTATGCTTCTGCTACATGATCGACGCAATAATTGAACAATATGCATTTGTCACACGTGATCAAGTCAGTCCGTCGATGGCATGTGAAACACGATTTCGCGGACATAAACATTTGCTCTTCGTACGGCTCCAATTTACGTCCCAGTGTGACCTGCGCGATTCGCATCAGTTTTCTCTGTAAGTCGATCCATTCGTAGAGATACAAACGGCGAGTGTTCCAATCTGGGTCCTCACTGATGAATCTTGTCATGAATGTACAGATATCTTCATGCTGCGGCCGGTGCAGCCTTTTGTGTTCCTCGCTGCAGTAAGAGATCATGTTGCACCGATCGCATAACGTCAAGCTGTCTTGCTCTACCGATTTGCAAACGTGACAAACGTTCGGATGGAAAAACTGATTGTAATCAAGGTACGTGTAGGGTTGAAGATATCCATTCACTTCACATACCTCTGCCATGTCTACGTGTGTCTATATGTGTACAACAGACGTCTGTATATTGCAAAATACTGTACTTGTTAATATCGATTTTGAAATATTACACGAAACTCAGAGTACTCGGCGAACTCGGCGAATCGACATGTTCTGTACCAGCGGTATACATGTCGATCCGGCAGTTGTGCCGAGGACACTGATAAAATGTTTACAAGTGTTTTCGCGTGTCTCGGCGACTGTCGACCGCCGGAGAGGGAGAGAGTCAGATTTGTATCCGGGGACATGACGAAGTACGAAAATATCTCAAAGTTACGGCAGAACATTCAAGCATCGAGTGAACATTTCGCAGTGAAAAGACACGAAGAAAATTATATTTATTCCGGGCCAGCCAAAATGCACCAAGGAGCATGAGGGTGTCCATCGCGATGGTCGACGACTGTTGCTGATTGTGACCGCGGGGGGCGCAAGTCGAAAATTAAAATATTCATCAGCCGCGTCCATCAGAGCCGTCCGAAAACGAATCGAGCAGCGGCGCACTTCGCTCCCATATCGCGCTACGCCCGATATGTCCTGCGTTCGCAGGATGCTTAATCAGCGTAAGGACGCGTAAGGCGACGCGCCCCCCGCGGTCGCTTGCCGCGGTAATGACTGGTGGTGCTCGGGTAGCGTCTGAAAATTAGTGTGCTTTTCGTACCGGGCCGTATCCCATACGCGTTCTCCAATCTGTTCAGGTTAAAGGGCCGCGGCGAGAGTCGCCGCGGGCGGTACGCGCGGTAATGTATATCCTTTTACGTCCCGCTACGGCCACGTGTTCTCTCTCGAAGAGATCGGGAATGCCATTGTAGGCCGCATTCACCACCCACTCCACGCTCTCCTCTCTTTCCTTCTCTCCTCCTGCCCCTCGCTCTCTCTCTCTCTCTCTCACCGCTCCCCTCCTCTCCTCCCCTCTTCCTCTTTATCCGGCCACAATGGGCGATTCACGTAACACCGGTGTCCATAGTCAAACGCGCTGGCCGCATCGGCGAGCATCGCGGTTTCCCGCGGTTTCTCGATGCATTCGCGAGTCACGATGCATTCGCACGTAACCCTCCACCACGTCTTTCCTCCTCCTGCTTGGTTCCTCGCCGCGGCTCCTTGGCCTTTTGCCGTTCTAACACCTGCGAGAATTCGCACGGTAGGTGGCTTCTCCACGCGATTGAGTGTGTCGCGCACACACACGTCGGCAAGCGCTGCATATATCGCGGCTCCGCTGACGACTGCATCGCAGTTGCATACATCAGGGCCGGCCGGTTCAGGGTCCGGGGCGAGGGTCGAGTTCAGGCTGGTTCAGGCCGTTGGTACCTACATGCATATTACAATGTCGCGCGCGCGCGCGACCGTGCTGGGGCGGACGCGATGCATCGGGTGTCGAGATTTATCTCGGCGGTCGAACGACGCCGCCGAAATGACGCCGCTCTCTCCAGAGCGGCGGTTTGTATGTAGCATTTGGAAAGAAAGAGGAAACAAAAAGGCGCGCCGGTCATCGTCGCGCGTGCGCGCGCGCGCTCGTTTTTATTTCGCCCGTTTGATGAATAATGGATGACTACGGCGGCGACCCGCACAGTCTTCTTTGTGTGTTAATGTGACTGTAATTCTGCGCGACGGCATGCCAATGAGCGCGCATTCGGCATGTTTCTGCGATTCACGGCGTGTTCTTTGAGTCAAGCCCGGGAAGATCGAAATCTGCAATAGGTGTGCGATCTCGCGCCCATTGTAGGCGCTGTTAAACATTGCAGCTTCTCACCCACGGCCGTCGGATAGTTCTCGCCGTTGTTGCGCGTGCGGCGTTTATTACGGTGAATATTTAGTCGCTCGAAGAAAATGAGCAAACTCTCTCCAAACACGATCGAAACTGTCGCGGCAAAAATAAAAATACATCGATATTCAGTCAGATTTAAATTTGCGAATGTTATGAATTTTATCGATGGGAAACGTGTTATTTGAAATCGACGATGAAGAGGACAAATATTAAAGAGATAAAATCGATAGAAAATAATTAGTACGTTAAATAAATACTACTGCAATACACATTGACGACCTTTTCAATTAAAAATTGTTAGTAACGCGTCCCTATCATTGATAAAATGCGACTGTTATTTTTCATGAACGGAAAAAATAATTATTTTTGGCTGGTGTATGTGTACGTATACGAGTACGTAAAATAACTTGTAATTTTTCGTCCCTGAAATCGACGCGGATTTCAAAATTGTTGAATCTTTTGCTTTTTGCTGTGTACAAAATTTGCATTTTTACGTGAGAATTATTTAATTTACGCGTATAGAAAAATAAGCGCTTCCCTGCGATCCTTTTCTGCCTTGTGCGGATGCCTTGTACGTTACCTTGGCGAATATTTTTCGTAATTTTCACTGCGAAACATCGCGAGCATCTCGGCTGTTTCTCGCAGACGCTTCAGCATTTTCGGCTAGCTGCCATTCCGACGGCAGCGGAGGCGGACTTTCGCCGAGTAAATCCATAGAGCGGCAGAGCGCTTGTATCGTTTCGGCGCGGCCGATGCGCATTGCAAGGATAACAATGGGTTTGGGCGGGAACGCGCGCTGTTTGCTCGGCGGTATTAATTAAAATTGGAGTTCCCCGGGTCTTCCGGTTTTCGAGGCATTTCTTCGCCCTGAGGAAGCGCCGGCGGTCGGGCTCTCGCGGATTCACGTCGTACAAACGTGCGCGCTCGTTCCCTCCTCGCCGTCGACACTGGCAACAAAGGATTATGGGTAGAACCGTGTTATTCTTCCGCCATGCGACTTCATTGTGCGCGGATTTTAATTGAAATCCGAGTTAGTTTCATTTCCCGCGGAACCGATGTCGCGCCGCCCCTCGCCGCCGCGCTGTGCTTCACCTTGCCTCGCGTCGGATCTAATATTTATTAATCGCCGCTCCAATCGCTCACGACGAAGCGAGGAGCGTCACCGTCTCGAGCGCATCCTGAGGATCGGCCGACGGGCGCTCTCGTTACTCCGAGATCCTACGACGGCAAGACGGGAGCGCCGACGTCGCGTCGGGACACCCTGTGTATTACAGAGCTCGTGGAAAAAGTCACGAGTAACCCCGCTTGTCGACGACCAAGACGCCGCGGTCGCGCGCAGCTGTGGAGATTCCGTCCAACCGCTTCCACGTGGTCGCACCGACGGCTTCTGCGGGCCCAATAGCCAGCCCAGGCAGCCTGTCACCCTGGGACAGGCTTTCCCCGAGGAAATCCGTACCGCGGCGAATTCCCGCACTTTTCCGCGATTTCAGCGTGAAGGAGCGCGATTCCGGTTGCTTGTGTGACGGCGAGGCAGGACCGCGGGACCAAGGACCAAGTCGGACACGCAGGGTCAGTTTTCAATGCGATTAACGCCTCCTTCGGCTCCGCATCCCTTGTCTCGCACACACCGGGGACACAATGCCGGGGCCCGTATTATGCACGCTCTTTGCGGCCAGCAGGCCTCGCCTCGCCTCGCCTCGTCTCGCCGACGCAACGCGACGTTGCATTTTCTCCGAGACGGGAGAGCCCTGCGTGATCTCTCGCCGCGATCTCTCGCGCATCCGACAGGACGGATCGACTACCTGCTGAGGCTCTCTCCCGGAGCCCTCGGAACGTCCCCGGGACAGGGCGCTCGAAAGGTGTAACGCCGCGCTTCCCAGCGCGCGGCAGATTGTTGCTATTGTTCGCTGGAAATTAATCCATTAACGTCGATTGATGCCGCTCCCCGTCATTCGCTCGGGGCGAACGCGCCGCGCGGTTACAACGCGATATTATTGCGATGTTATTTCCTCGAGCGACTCGAGATAGGCATTTAGCTTCCAAGCTAATGAGATATTTCCCGCGCGATCGGCCGCCGCGGTGGGAAAGGACGCGCGCGCTACCTCGAGGAAGCGTCGCGTCCGCGTCGGTCCGCCGTATTAATCGTTCGCGTTTCGCCGGCGAAGAAAACGCTGTATTATCAATTATCGCCTTTCGGCTTATCCCGCAGGAGGGAGCGGGAGGAGCGAGCAATCGTCGCGGTTGTTGCTTTTAGCTGAGCGCTCTCTGGAAAATCGCTATCTCGTCGATTACCGGCTTTTGGCTTGCCTCCTCCACAGCGGTCCCCGCGAGTGCCGCGTATCTCATCGCGATGATGAAACTGATAAGCTGCTTGTAGGAAACCCCGCCGAAACCTCTCATCGGAAACTCCCTCTCTCTCTCTCAGCGAACAAGGCGAACAAGGCGACGCGATTGTTCGACGCAAAGAAGATGCGCGCGCGCGACGGGACGACAGGAACATGCGGAAAGTAGATGCGAGGGAGCCGTTCTTGCGGCTCGTGCTTCCCGTAGAACGTTTCCCGTAGAACGTCCATTTTCCATCGGTTTGGCCGTCCCGACGTTTTCTCGCGAATCGTCGCCGACGACTCGGTCGCATCGCGGCCGCATCGTCGCCGCGTTGGATTCTCCTTCGCCTCTCGCTTATTTCATTTTGCCGCGGACGGGGCCGCGCGCGACGGCTGGCAATCGGCGCCGAGTCCGTATTTTCCACGGGAGTGCCGGACATCCCGCGTACGTGACCGCTCGCGGAGAAGATTCTGATTTCCAGAGCCGTTGCGGGAATTACCGGGGAGCGCGGAGTCGCGTGCGGCGCGGCGCGGGACTCGTCCGTTCGGAAGCTCGCTTTGGAAGCCGTCGACGGAACGAAATTGCGCGACGAGGGGCTGTCGCCATTTCGAATTCGGGCATTGAACACGGTACGTGGTTATCGGCGCTTCCAGACCAGTGGCTGACGTCTCCGCTGGATAGTACGGCTCTGTCTGTGTATGTGTGTGCGCGCGCGCGGTCGTGCTCACGTGTGTACACGCCACACATACACACACAGGCACGCTCGCCTCTCAATAAGAAGCTGAAATTCGCCGGCGACACACGTAGCGCGGGTATAATGCGCGGAAATAGATACGCTCGGGCAAAGTGCGTCGAAGTCGGCGAGAAGGGTGCTCTCGCGATCTTCTTCCGGTTAGGTCGCTCCGTGGACGCGAGAGCGACGAGCTCTCCTCGCCGTGCCATTGTCGCGAGGTAGATTCGCCGGCTCGAAAGTTGATTAACTTCCGCGACGCCTTTCTCTCTTCGAGTGTCCTTGCGACTAAACGGAATATCACGCAGGCGGCCGGTGCGTCGGGATTTTACTCGGGTCACTTGGTTATTTTGTTATCTCTGCCCCCTCCTCCCCCCTCCCCGTATACTTTGGTAACTCGCGGACATTAATTTTATTTGTATCTCTCGCGATGCGACGTGAATGCTTAGACAACAACGGCGGCGGCGGCGGCGGCGGCGGCGGTCGTCATCCGGAGCGGCGTCAGGGAAATAAAGACCGCGGAAGCGCGGTCAGGCAGTTCGACAAAACACGGTTAGACAGTTTGGACTCGGGTAGAACAGTTAGACACAGTTCTTGCCGCAGTCGGACGTACGGTTTGTCCGATTTTCAACGCGGCCGCGCTGAATATACCCGTCTCGTCGCGTCTCTCGGTCGCATCCCGACGGCGGTGAAGGATGATCGCCGGTGAATTAATCGATCGGCAATTCGATGAACGAGCATTTGTCACGAGACGCGCGCTTGGTCCTTCGATTCGAGCGCTTCCGCTCGGCGCTCTCGCACGGTGATCGTATTCTTCAGCTTGATGTTTCTATATTCAATTGTCTGAACGAGTCCTCCGTCGAATCGATTCAATCTGGGCTCGCGAGCGTTACCAAAGGAAGAGAGAGAGAGAGAGAGAGAGAGAGAGAGCTGCTTTGAATAATCACACCGGGTCAACGAAGCCGTACGCTGGTATTTTCGTTCAGCCGGTGCTGCGACCTCACGGTAGACCGGGGAAATATCCTTTCTTGCGGAAGACGCGCCTTGAGCGATCGCCCGGACGCGCTCAAAAATGCATCTCGCCCCTGCAAAACATGTCTTTACGTATACATTGCGAGACATGTTTCAACACGTACACTCGCAAGGTAACACAGTGCGCGACGCGAGACACACTCGAGCGCATCCTGAAGCGCGCGCCTCGTGGAAATTCCACGAGCGTTTGCGCGATAATATTGACGCGAGTTCCCCCCGCGGCTGTGGTTTCTGCCTCGCACTCTCGACTCGCGAGTTCTCTCGCGGTCATCGTCGACGTAGTCTATTTGCCTAGTCTTTTCAGCCTCTCCTCTTTCGGGTCACACGAGGCACGCGAGACACGAGTGATCTCCATCCCGCCAGTCGTGCGATTACGGAGACTGCGCGGGGCGCGGCGGGGACGAAGACGGCGCGCGCTATTTAATTTAGCTTTTAGCGGCGCTAATGAAACGCGAGTGGCGGCAAATGGCATCGATCGCGCGCACCGGCGCGGCGGTAGGAAATTATTCCCTTGTACGGCGAATTCCATTAGGCGCACCCTTCGATTAAGCGGACGGATCGATCGACGGCGCAAATATGCTGCGTAAACAACGCTCGGATTTGTGGCCGTCGCTCCGCGCGAGGGAGTCTCCCGGGACCTCCCTTTGAGATGGTCTTGGTGACGCCTGGTACCGCTCGCCCGCTCGCCCGACCGATCGACAGGATCGAATTTCCTATTTCGCGACGGCGACGTCCCTCCGTCGAAGACCGTCGGCGATCATCGAAATCGGAACCCGACTCGTCGTCGTCGTCGTCGTCGGCCTCGCGGGCACTCATTAGTGTCAACAGCTCGCGGGGCAAGCCCGGGTTGTTTGCGTGTTTGCAAATATCGTCTCCGCGATGAGACCTGAGATTTGCATCGGGCCCCCTTTACTCGATCCGCGACGGGCAGGAGCGATCCTTCGATCCTCCGATCGCGCCTTTAATTATCATACGGACGGCTGCGTTTAATTAAAAAGCGAAGGAGAAGCTTGATTGCGCGAGCGCGCGCTCGCGTTCTCTCTTTCTCTCTCAGGAGCGCTTAAATAAATATCCAGGCGCTCTTCGAAGAGAGAGAGAGAGAGAGAGAGAGAGAGAGAGAGAGAGGAACGATCGTTTTTAAATAGCCGGCTACGTGTCGGGCCGTCGTCCTGCCTCGGCGAGAGGTATCCTCGTTTCGACATTTTCGTATTGAGATTCTTGTCCCCGAGTTACCGGAGAAATCCGCCCTCGAGAGGTTTCTGCAGAAGAGACGCCCTGCATATTTTACGTCGCGCTAAGAACACGACGACTCTCTGCGTCGCGAAGAATGAGCGACTTGAAAAATACGACGGCAAACAGGAGATGTTTGTTTATTAGTCCTCGCGATATCGTCGGATCGGTCGGAAAGCTTGGCTCTCGATTTTCCGGTCAATTTCGCCGTCTGTTTTTCTTCAGTGAAAACAGATTATACTCGTCGACCGAGACAACCGCCGTTGTCCGCGTGCCCGTAATTTTTCGCCAATAACGTATAATACGTGGTCATCACGAGAGTCGTTGCCGTCCTTGGAAAGTTGAATCGAATTTTTCAGCCGACCCGATATATTCTCAGAGCGTCGTCCTTAATCTCTCTCTCTCTCTCTCTCTCTCTTTGTTTCCTCATCTCTGTGTTTGCGATTGATCCCAGTCGTCGTCGCGAGGTCACGACGAGTTCACCCATCACCACGCGATTGTCTTCTTTACCCTCCAATGGATATCCACCCTCACGAGGACGCGATACCGTCGTCCCTTCGAACGATGTTCTTTGCAGGATAGAAAGAGATCTCGTCGTTAATCCCGCCGACACCGCACGCGCGCGCGTTCGCTCGCGTCGGGATTTTTCGAGAAACGCGTGACGACGAGGGAACGAACGCGGGGGCGAACATCCTGTTTCTTATCGCGAGCCCCGTGCTCGACGACGAGTCTCCGAGGAGCGACGTCGGGAACAATGCGAGCGACGTGGTCGTCGGTCTTAAGCTTTTGGCGCCCGGAGAGTTTCTCGTGTGTACACTTGAGACCGCCAATCATGCTGATTGTCCTGATTGTATCCGTGAGCCGTTTGCTCGCTCGGTCCCGCTACGCTCCATAATTATATTAGCTTTGAGGGACAGGATTGAAGGACCTCCTCTTCCTCCGCTCCGCGTCACTCTCCCATCTATCCGTGCGCGGTTCATCGGTCGTAGCTGACTCATTAGCGATACTACGAGCAAACAGGACGACGAGCGGAGGGACATCGGCGCTATCCTCGACGCTCTGAAATTTATTGTTCAATGCCATTGATACGCTAATGATTGACGGATACGCAGCGATTGACGGATGTTTATGTGTGGGTTTTGTTTTTCTTATCACTTCTATACGGATTTCTGCATATCTGCCGAGCCGTCGCGTCGCCTCTCTTCTTTATTTGGAAAGAGAAGAACTCTTGTTCGCTTTCTCTCTCTCTCTCTCTCTCTCTCTCTCTCTCTCTCTCTCTCTCTCTCTCTCTCTCTCTCTCTCTTCTCCCTTCGCTTCCTATTCTGCTCCTTTTCTCTTTCTTCGAGCAAACGTCATTGTTCCGTTTGCCATGCCCGTTGCGACACGGCGACAGCTTGCGCGCCGCACGTGCCCTCGGATCTTAATTACTCGGACGCACGGCTGGACATCGCAGGACTGTCGACAAATGTTATCTCTCTCACACCGCGTTTGGTCGTTGGGCGTTTGGTCTTTTCTCTTTCCGCGCGACGAGGTTCGTTCGATCCTGCAGCTCTTCGAGACATTAAATACCCGTCCGATCTCGATCGACTTGTGCGCTCGCGAGATTTCGAGCCAGCATTCGATCTCGTGGAGAGAGAGAGAGAGAGAGAAGTCTTCGCTTTCGTCAAATAACAAAGAGAAAAACGATCAAATCGAGATTGGAATAAATTCGTGTAAATTACAACCGAGCACCTCGAGACAAACGCACGCGTATACTAGGAAAAATGTATTGTTGCGTGAACCAAAATTTTGTTGTAACAACAAAATAATTTGGTTAAAATATGCCCAACAAAACTGTTTAGTTTCTGTAAACAAATATCTTGTTTGATTACGGTTTGTTCGTGTAACGTAATACTTTTGTTATAGCAACCAAAAAGCTTCAACTATATGAATTTTGTTAAAAATACTATAGTTTCTTCTTAATTTACAAAATCTAAATTTTAGCGCACAGGAAGACAAAATAGTATCCATTGGGCATTATTTCAGTTTATTTATTGTGATAAAATAATATTTCGTTATTATGTAATTTTTATGGATAAAATAACTGAAATGCTCGATTTTTATACATGTAGTCCAAGAACAAAATCATTTGGTCCAGAGAACAAAGCAGAAAAATATATTTAGTCGAGACAACTAAATATTTTGTTATATAAAACAAGATATTTGGTTGCTATTAAAAAATGCCTCAACTAAAACAGTTTTGCCAGAGATACTAAATTTTTCTTCCTAGTGTAGAGATTGCTCGCTCTTCACGAGCGAGTTTCCGCCGAGTTTCCGCGCGGAAATTCGCCGGGAGCACCGCACTCTCGCTTGCCGAGGCGCGGAACGACGTACGCAACAGGAGCATGTAAGTTACTACTTGCCGCGCGTCCGTACATCCAGCGGGCCGATCGTGCGGCGGCGGGAAGCGCCGAGAGGACGTAAATGGAGATTGGCAACAGCCGATATATTCTATTTACAGGTGGACAATGGCGAATAATCAGCCGGCGTAATGGAGTGCGGGCATCGCACTCCGCGAGGGTTCCCTGGGCTGAAAGGACGACGGGAGGGTGCGATCTGCACGGTCAGATACGTACCGTTCCCCGGTGGGTGTACGGGGGTGCTGAAAGGGGGCGCGATGTCGAATACGCGCGAGGACTCCGTTGTATGCGCGGGGCATGTTATTACAACATGTAGTCCCTCTATCCTATCTCGAGTTCGCACGGCTCTTAGTCCCGTAATCGCGGCCACCATGGAAGCGGCCGCTGGATCGGGACGGTCCGCCCCTCGATTAGTCCCGCACGATTGGTTTGTTTCTCCCGATTTTCCGTAAATACGCGCGGACGCCAGGACGGCAGGAGCGGCAGCGTGCGACCGCCGTAAACTCGGCTTTATTTGCGCGCGGTTCGTTTGCGTTTGCGCGGAAATTAATTATCATACGGAAGGGATTTGAACAACGGAGCGATGATGAGGTAGAGACCCAATTGGGGCTGCAACGTTGCGACGCGAGAGGATCGCGCGAGTGATTCGTAAAGAGCGCGCAGCGAGCGATTCTTTTCTCGATTGCTTCGTTACGAGGGCAGTCTGAAATGTTCTCGGCCTAACAATGAAAGAAATTTTCTTTCGCCGTGAAATGTGTTTTATTTCTCAATATAATCTCCTGAAACATTCGATACATTTATTCCAACGTCTTTCCAATAATTCGGTACCATCATTAAAGTGTGATTCCGGAAGGTTCTTTGCGCTCTGGTGTATAGTGGTGGATTCAAGTTTCATCAACAGTTATGAAACGACGCTTGAAATGAGATCCACTTTATTTTGCTTAAAACGATTAAAATGTGCCAAACACGCTTGAGAAATACGCATTCGAATACGTTTTTGGTCAATTGTTAGCAAATGTGGTTACTCCATCTTGCACAAAGCTTTTTCAACTGATGCTACTGCTCGAATGACTTGACAGGTCGAATAAAATTTTACATTTTATATCAGGGATGCCACTTTCCAATACAATTATAGTTTGACAGTTTCTAATGCCATGTATGTGTCAGGTCGAGAACTTTCAGACTGCCTACGCATTAGCTCGTTAAGAGGAGTGCCGTGTCATCCATACGATCTATTCGCAAGATCTGCCTGACAATTTCGCATCCGTCTGTTCAGACTGGAGACCTACTTTTTTTTATAAATACTCACGCATCCCCGCCGATCCCAGTGACTTACTCCCGTTAATTTTTCGACTAACTCAAATTGACACCGCAACTTCAGACGCGACTCGTCGGACTCCCGCCTTCAGCGATCCTCCCCGCGGCGTATCTCTCGATGGAAAGTTCGGCGAGCGACGCGACGCGAATGTTCGTTTCTCCTCCCCTGCGGAGGAGGAACTCCACTCGGCGAGGTCGAAATAACGAATTAACGTACTTAAGCGAAGAACGGCGCGAGTTCTCATTAGCGACAGAACCAGAACGCGGTGGGCAGGTGGGATCGGGGTGGCTGAGGGGAGGGTGCTGGAGAAGGAATCAACTTCTTCGGTACGTAAGTTGTCTTCGCGTGCCCTTTTAATTACTGCAGGCGGGGGCAGGGGGGAAGGGGGAGGCGACGGGGATGGTAATCGGGGGCGGGAAAGCGGCACGCGCATTTGCATTTTCCGGAAGGGCCGTTTAGAAGTTACTCCTCCGGAGTCGTCCGGAAGCGGCAGTGCGGTTATTTAATGAGTAAAAGGAGAAACAAGGAGATCTCGTGGGTGAGACGGCGGGATGAAGTAGGGAAGAACGAGTCGACAACCTGGCCGAGAGGGGGACGTCCTTGCGCGGGTAAGATGCGGAATTGCATTTTAATAGAGGCATTACGGAGCGCTTGGTTGGAACGTCTTCCTCCGTATTTCTTTCCCTCTCCTTTTCTCTCCCTCTCATTCTTGGCTTGACAATTTTTGGCCGAGCGCATTGTCAAAACACGGTTTTTATTTCCCGAAGCTTCCTCCGGAACTCTAATTGTGTCTGTGAGTTTGGATTTCTTCAAGCTTCCTCTGCTTGATTTAAAAACGTATTATTCTTGAATCTCCCTCCGAGATACTTGGCCCACAATTAAAAACATACATTACAAAATCCACTAGTCTTGTGAAGATATACATAGTACATACATACGTCGATAAACATTTGTTATTATGTATCTCTCTCTCTCTCTCTCTGCGGCCTATCGAGTTTACTCGTAATGTTCTATCAGGTAACGACTGTTTGTAATCCGTTACATCTCAATTTAAAATTCAGGTTATAACCAATTTCGCAGGCACGCGTAAACACTACTAACTAGTGTCTTTTCGGTAATCGGCGACTCTACTTCTACGAAATTTTACAATGTATACTAAGGATATATAGTTTTCGTGCGTTGCCTGTAAATTGAGATTACAAATAATATATTTCTAAATTTCGATTACATGAATTTATAGGTATGTTGCAAGAAAATAGTAACGGAGAAGCTCATCATTCTAATAGTAATCAGTTTTTCCATCCGAACATATGTCATGTTTGCAAATCAAGAATCCAAGACTCTTTGAGACCGTGTAATTGGTGCCACATGATCTCTTACTGTTGCGAAGAGCACAAATGGCAGCACCGGCCGCACCATATCGAGATCTGCACAATTATAACCGATTTCATAAACGACGACCCGCAATGGTACGATCGTTGTTACCTCTATGATGACTGGGTCAAATTACAGGCATCTCTTATACGAATAATTCAGGTGATACTGAAACGTCAACTAGAACCGTACGAAATGCAGATGTTTATGTTCACAAAAGCATGCTTTATATGTCATCAACGGCATACTTCGTACACCTGTGAATATTGCTTGTCCGTCAGCTATTGCTCGGATCATGTACACCATATTTACAAGCACTATGGATCTATGTGCTATCAGATGAGCTTATGTCTCAACTTAGATGTCAGGTTTTCCGAAGACTCAGTATGGGAGTCGCTACGTATCAAAAATATATTTCCTGATGTAAAGAGGCCTTTTACTAATATGGAATCATTCTGTAATCAATATTGCCACATTACTGATTACATATCAGACCCGTTGACTCTATACAACGGGATGCAGTCCGCACATTTGTTTCACCCCGAAGCGATAACTAATACTTTCGTCATACATATTATAGCTGCAAATAACGTGGACAGACGTAATTTTTTAGCATGGGAACTTCTCTTACATTTGTTGAATAGGATAACGAAACTGATAATTGTGCTAATAGGTCCGGAATTAGAGCCTGAATATAATGAACACCAAACTTGCTTCTATTGCAAGGAAGATAATAAGAGGCTTATTCTTGAAGCTTCCTCTGTGTTATACCACGATTATGTCTTTCATATTAATTACAGAAGACCAAATGTGATTGTGGGATTTCAAGCAGAGCTTCACAGACCTTTACCGGCTCTGAATCCTGATTCATGGTCGGAATCTATAAAAACGATGCAGTCTCAAAAATGTCCGGTACTTTTAACCGCTACATTGTCATGTAAAGCGGAATACGATATAACAATGATACAACAAGTCCTCGGACCATCTGTAAAACCAATACTTTCTACTTTTAATGACTTCCGTACTTTTAGGCCTTACAGAGACTTTGAGGCTGGTTACGTATCATTTCGTAATATTTATTTAACTGTCTACGATAATTTAAATGTTTGAAAAATATAATAATTCGGTTAACAATTTTTATCTATAATTAGTTATAAATTATATAATATACGTAATTTATAACCAATATATGTGTGTATGTGTATATGTTATTACATAATATAATTATATATAATTTATAACCAATATATATGTGTGTATATGCTATTACATAATATAATTATATATAATTTATATATATACATATACACATATATATATATATAAAATAATTCATGTATTTCATAAATTAGGAAAATACATGGTATATATTACACATGGAATATATTATACATTAGATTAGATTGATTTCATTGATTTGATTTAATTGCGTTATTTTCAAACACGAGATACTTAACGCGTAATTAATTAATATTACACCAATCGCTAATATCTGTAAGAGGATTTGCGCGCACAGGACTTGGCTTCTTACATTACATTCTTGTTTCAAAAGCAAAGTATTTGGCGCTTTAATAGACGATTTATACATGTCGGTAAATATCATGTTAGATACACACACACACACACACACACCTTTCCCTGTTGTTGTCAAATATATCTACGACATTCTATTGGATACGAATATTCATAGTTCGTTATAGCTCTAGTTACAATTGAGTCTGTAAACAATTTCCGAGACACGCTGAAACGCTTGTAAACACTTTACTTTAGTGTCCTCTGTATAATCGCTGACATCTACACCGCTGGTAAAGTACTCGATTACTTTCGTGAAAATAACGAATTTTGCACATAATTTCCATATTGACGCAACAAATAATATACGTCGATTACTTACGGACTATCAACCGGCATGTCTAGAATGTACGAAGTGCATAGGTACCACCGAGTCCAAACAAATGTTGATTACAACCAATTTTTCCATCCCAACATTTGTCACGTTTGTAAGTCGACAGATCAAGACAATTTGACATTATGTGACCGGTGTAACATGATTTTATACTGCAATGAAGAACACAAAAGACTGCACCGACCGCAGCATGAAGATATCTGTACACTTATTACAAGATTTGTAACCGAAGACCCAGATTGGGACACTCGTCGTTTATATTTCCAAGATTGGATCAAATTGCAGAAAAATTTTATGCGATTAGCGGAAGTGACATTAGGACGTAACTTGAAGACTTACGAAGAACAGATGTTCTTGTTCGCAAAATCGTGTTTTATATGTCATCGACGGAGTGATTTATTCACATGTGAAAAATGCATTTCCATCAGTTATTGCGTCGATCATGAATCGGAGAGTTCTCTGCACGAATTTAACTGCGACGATCTGGCGTTAAATCTCAACTTGGATATCATATTTCTTGAGAAAGAGGCATGGGAAGCGCTATCTATCAAATTTTATAACTTTCCTGATAAGAAGAGACTTTACACTGACATGGATTCATTTTGTAGTCAATATTACAGAGAACGAAGCAGAAGACGCAGTGAATGGGATCTTAATACTTGCGCTTTCACTGATTATGTATCGGGACCGTTGACGCTGTATAACGGGTTGCAATCTGCAAATTTATTTCATCCTGAAAAAGTAACGCACGCCTTCGTTATTCATATTATAGTTACAAGTAATGTAGACAGACGCAATTTTCCAGCTTGGGAGTTGTTCCTACATTTCTTGAGTAAAAAGAAGAAGCTGATAGTGGTGATGATAGGATTAGAATTAAAGCGCGAAACTTGCGAGCACGTAGTTTGCTCCCGTTGCAAAACAGCTAAAAAGAAACTCATTCTTGAATCTTATCCTCTGTTATATCATAATTATATGTCCAGCGCTAATTATAGACGGCCAAATGTGGTCATCGGTTTTCAAGCGGAACTTAATCACGGAGACGCATGGTCGGAATCTATAAAAGCGATAAAGGCTCAAAACTGCCCGTTACTTTTAACTGCGAAATCGCAACTTAAAGCGCATTGGGATGTAATAGAGATAGGTAAAATCCTGAATACAACTGTGAAACCTTTCTTTATAAATGAAAATTATTTTGCTTCTCGTAGACCATATAAGGATTATGAGACTGGTTATATATTTCTACCCAATACTTATTTTATTATTTATAAAAACTTAAATGGCCCCAGCAAAACGACTAAAGAAAGTTGCGGCTCCCATTTGTAATTAATTTTAAATAGCATTGATCATATTAAAATAATATTACTTAATAAATATTGTAATTATTATAATATCAAAATATAATATTTGATATATTTTATAAGATACAATTGTATAACATATATATTAAATATTACATTGATAATCTATAATAATATCAGTACTTTATTAATTTTACTGTAAATATTATACATTTCTCCTAAGAATCATTTCACGACTTTAACAAAGAATGTAATTGGTGTAGAAGTTTCGTAAAGAATATATATTATAATTACTGCGAAAGACTTTAATAATCTCTTCAAACTCTCCCATCCTGCACCCTTGCTTTTAAAACATGCAGAGGATAATTATGTATTATTGTTTAATATAGTAGTTAGCCATGGTTATATATATATATATATATATAGCGCTGACCAATATTCGGTATTCTGGTCATTCAACTTTTAGTAAAGTCTTTGGACTAGTAACTGAAGAATTAATGCGGCATTCACTGTGCGAGCTAACATTATTAAAATTATAATATTCGTTAATATTTTTAATACATCTATTCCTATCAAGTTTATTCGAGATATTCTATTGGATAAGGGGTATTTCTAACTTGTCCACGTTTCTCCAGTTACATATAAATTGTCAACAATCCTTGAGAATGTACGAAGACTCTTATGTATACATTTTATTAGTATCTTCTTTATAATCGCCGTATTAACATCTGTGCATCTAGGATAAAATATCCGGATACTCATCTGAGATATCGAGTTTTACGTATTAATATTTTAAAATCGATATTACACACATATATAAAGTATTTCTTCACATCGATTACACATAGATACATAAACATGATCGATATTTATAAAGTAAACGGACAACTTCGACTCCAAACGCACGTTGATTACAACCAATTTTTCCATCCGAACGTTTGTCACGTTTGCAAATCTACAGACCAAGAAAATCTGACATTATGTGGCCTGTGCCGCATGATTTCCTACTGTACCGAAGAGCACAGAATTCTCCATAAACCGCAACATAATGACATCTGTATTCTTATAACAAGGTTCGTAAATGAGGATCCAGAATGGAACAATCGCCGTTTAAATACCGATGACTGGATCGAATCGCAATATGATTTTATGCGGAACATCCAGATGAAACTGACACGTGAAATAATGCCATACGAAGAGGAGATGTTCATATTCGCAAGATCGTGTTTTGTTTGTCATCAGCGAAATCATTTGTTGACCTGTACAAGATGTTTATGCACCAATTATTGCACTGATCATATAGTATTGAATACTTTGCACCAAGGATACGACTGCTTCCACTTGGCTTTAAGTGTCAACCTAGATATCATGTTTCTTGAACAAACAGCACGGAAAACGCTATATGTTAAATTCTATAAATTTCCTGCCAAAAACGAATGTTTCACTAACATACGTTCATTTTGCAATCGATATTATCGAAGATTAAGTATACACCACACTTGGAGCTTTAATAATTACGCCTTTTCTGATTACGTATCAGACCCGCTGACTCTATACAATGGGTTGCGGTCTGCAAATTTATTCCCTTCTCGAAAGGCGACCGGTGACTTTATCGTTCACATTATAGCCGCGAACTATGTGGATAGACGCAATTTTCCCGCCTGGGAGCTTTTTTTACACCTCTTAGATAAGAAGAGCAAACTGATAATTGTAATGATAGGGCCAAAATTACACATTGAAACTAAAGAACACGAAACTTGTTCTCGTTGCAAATTAAAAAGGAAGAGACTCATTCTTGAGTCTTATCCTCTGTTGTACCACAATTATATATTTAGTAGTCATTACAAGCAACCAAATGTGATCATAGGGTTTCAAGCAGAACTTAATTATACAGTAACATGGTCAAAATCTATAAAAGCAATAAAAACTCAGAACTGCCCGTTATTTTTAGCTGCTACATCGTCGATTCGAGCGCAAGAGGACGTGATTAAGATACGGGACGTTCTTGGTAGATCTGTTAAACCCGATTTTGAACTTAACAATAAGTTTCATTCCGTTAGACCATACAGAGACTTGAAGGTTAAGGTAATGTTTCGTAATTCATATTTAACGATTTATAAGAATTTAAATGTTTCAAGCGACGAAAACCAAGCATCTAACAGCACCCGTCTATGATTAATTTTAAATATAATATTAATTACATATATCAAATTATAATACAGTTTACATATTATTAAAATTAGTCATTAGTCATTATATTAATAGTAGTTATATTATTGAGTTATGATATTATTATATGAATATGGCAACTAATATATGAATATATTATTTATATATTCAATTATTATTACATATATATATATACATATATTATTATATTTTATTAGTTGTTATATTTTTTAATATATCGATTAATATAATAGTATTAACATTTTATTAATATCAAGCAATGTAGACAATATACTAGAATTTTAATAAAGACTACTGCTTAGTGGCAGTTATATTATATTTTACCCAGGACATGTTACTGTTGCCGTACATGCCGTAAAACATTTAAATGATCTCTTCAGACTTTCCTACACTCTATTTCTGCTTTTGAAAACTAAATTGAATATTTCTCCGTTGTGTTATTTAGCACATTGAATGCCATAATTATCGATGGCCGCGATCTAATATCTTCTATCAGTAAATTTTTAATAAATGTTTTTTTAAAAATTAATTGAAGTTTCATAATTGTCACAGTAATGTAATTTTTATATATATTCGAGTGACATACAATAATATTTTTTTTTACTTTTCGAAATAACTTTCGGTTTGCGAGTTTTCTTTGTGTCATTTTTAACCTGAGGTACAGAGCTTCTAATTAGTTAATATTATACAATTGATTAATATTTGTGATGAGAATATTTTATTGGACAACGGATATTCGTAGTTCGTTGTACCTCGTCACAATTTAGCCTGTAAACATTTTCCGAGACACGCGGGAACATTTATAAACAGACACTTTATCAGTGTCCTCCGAACAGCAGTCGAATCGACACCTATACTGCTTCAACAGAATTTCATCACCTGCACTAAGGTATGGAGTTTCGTGCTTCGTCTTTAAAATGTGACATTACAAATAAAGCACTCTCCTAAACGTGATTTTCCATAGATCTATTGAAATGGCCGAAGAGTGTCGAATAAATCCAATACCGTGGGCCGTACACGCCCGATCGTTATGTCTTTTTCCATCCCGACCTATGTCACGTTTGCAAATTGGCAAAGAAGGACGTAGTATTATGTAACAGTTGCATGATGATCACTTACTGCTGCATCGAGCATAAAATATTGCACCTACTGCAACACGTGGATTTCTGTCGAGCGATACAAATGTTGCCACGTGAGTACTTGAGTCTGAACATTCGTCGTTCAAATGTGGAAACATGGATCGAGTCAAAGGAACATTTGCTACAGCTAGTCGAGAATTTAGTAGGACGTCCATTATATCTGTACGAAGTCCAAATACTCATGTTCACAAAGCAATGTCTTCTTGTGTGCCCGCAGCAGAATAATTTGTTAACCTGTCCTGCATGCTTATCCGTAAGCTATTGCGTTGATCACGCAAATGAGATTAATGAACACTACATTAATATACAAGTGCAAGCAGCTCGCTCTAAGCGTCAACCTCGATATCGAATTTATTGAGCGCATGAGAGAATTATCACTTTGATGCATTTCCTGATAAGAATAGACCCTTCACCGATATGGATACATTCCATAAGCAATATTTCCAAAAGAATTATCATTTGACTTACGACGACTACATCTTCACCGATTATGTAACACACCCGTTGACCCTGTACAATGGCCTGCGATTTGTAAATTTATTCGATCCTATCAAGGAAATGCAATCATATCATTCATCATTCATATTATAGACGCAAAATATGTGGATAGAGAGTTCTTCTCAACTGTCCGTTACTTTTAACCACTGAGTCGCAGATTAAAGCGAAAAAGCATATAATTAACACAATACAAGAAGTCCTTGGCAAACATGTAAAATCCGATTTAGAAATTGAAAATCCATTCAGTTCTCTCAGACCATACAGGAACTTTGAGACAGGTTATATATACTATTGTAACGAGTATTTAATTGTCTACAAGAATTTATCGAATTTTCAAACCAGTGGCGGCCCTTCTGCTTAGACAGATATCACCAGCAGCGACGCCTTTGATCAGACAGAAACCAGTAGTGGCGGCTCTTGATTGATGCATGATTGTATTATCATTTCACTCGCATTATTGCAAACGATGAATATATTTTTGAATAATTTTAATAAAAAAAACTGTTAAATTTCGTTTTAAAACTTTCTTATTTCATATTACTACTCTCAAAGTATAAAACAGATATTAGCGCAATTATTGTTTAACACAATAGATGCCGCGGATTTCGTCGATCAGAACTCTGGTCGTCCAATCTCTAATTAATACTCGACGCAATCAATCGAGGTATTAATACTCATTGTATTAATTAATCGTTATTTTATCATTAGTCGGCATTATATCCTTACGAAGGCCCACGAACGCCTGATCGCTATAATCACTTTTGATTGTATCGTCATTTTAGTATATTTATCGTTGTTATAAATAATTATTGGACAAAACAACTTTCTGTATTTATTGATAATTTTGCGAACAACTTTAATAAAGAATATATGTAGCGACATGTTTCATCGGGAACGGTTTTGCTGTTGTTGATATTAGTCACGTGACAGTTAAATAATCACTCCCAACTTCCCGAAACATAACATGTATATTTGTATATTATTGTTTAGTATAATAAATGCCATGTTGTCTACTGTTCAGCACTTGGCACTTTCGGTCACTCTAGCTTTAGGAAATCCGTATAATTATTTTCTTTTCTTTTTAACGAACGTATCGATTTTAATCGCAGACAATTCGAACCGCTTGATGGATACACCGCGCTTTAACTCTCACGACAGCGCGAATCGGGAAAAGCACGTGAGTCACGAGCTCGAAAATGCACGCGTGTCCCGGCCATTTGACAATGCAATTACGTCGCTACCTCGCTAGGGAATTCGCTGTTAAATACCTCGCCTGGTTGCCGGTCGTTCTCGACACCGGCATTAACATCCCGTCGACGAATTCGGCAATTAGGAACACTTTTCTGCGCCGTTATAATTACCGGGATGCAGCGCGACGTACCAAGTCTGTCGCATGATTATTCGGTTAATATTGCCAACATGGAAGCATCGGAGGAAGCCAGATCTCCGGCATTGCGGATGGAGGGGTTCCAGAATCTGCGGGGAGGACTCTCGAGGAGCCAAGCAGCTGTGGATTACGAAGTTCCCAAGATCCAGGAAACGCTGCCGCCAGGAACGCGTTATTCCGCGATGTAAAAATCATACGAATACGAGAACGTCTGAGGATAGTAGGTTGGCGAGCGGTGTATCTCAAGATTGTCGCGCGAAATCGCTGGCCTCGGTAATCGCGAGTACTTGACGCAGCTTGGAATCCGTAAGACCCACAATTCATCTCTTTAAAAAGAGGATCGAGGCAAAATCGAAGCGTGGCGATCGAATTATTTTGTATCCATTTTATACTAATTCGTACCATTGTTAAAAATGTATCTTACGCAGTTTAAAAAAACCCCTAGTGCTGTAGTAACTTTATATAAAGCTGGCGGGATCACAAAAAATAAAAAATAAAACACAAAGGCGGCAATGGAAATAAGTCTCACTTAGAAATTCGCACTTCTAATTCAGACCTATTTTAGTATAATTTATAATAACCACAGATAAGTTCCATAAGGAAGCTCCATAAGAGCTTAAAAAAATGTTCATAGGGGCTTTAAAAAATAGCCCTGCGTACACATATAAGTCCAATATTTTTCATCGATTTATGTGTTTAAAATTTTAATCTTTATATATATTATATCATGCGTTTGTGTTACTTTATATTATGTTACTGTAACATATCGCGCGTATTGTATGTAAAATATATTTTATATATTATATAATATTAAAATAAAATGTACTAAAATAATTAAATAAAAAAGCATTTAAATATGAATTTAATATTTTATTATTTGTCCTATCCACTTATTCCACGCGTCCTTTATACCTATATATCCAAAGTCCTTCAAATCTCTCGTCTGGAATTCAGGATAGCTCCTTGCTCATTATATTCCCCTGATTCCCAAAGTGTAAAATCTCCGTAAAATCCCAGATTCGGAGTTTTAGCAGATTTGTATCAGGAGAATATGATAACCGAAGAGGTATTCCGGACTCCTGGCGGGAATCTTAAAATTTCTGGTTTTCCCAGTTTTCGGATTTTTGTATTAGGAATACATGACAACCGAAGAGGAATCCCAGATTTCTGGCGGGAAACTTAAAATTTCTCGTTTTCTCGATTTTTGGACTTTTGTATTAGGAACACATGATAACCGAAGAGGTATTTCGGATTTCTGGCGGGAATCTTAAAACTTCTCAGTTTCCGGTTTTTTTATTAGGAACACATGATAACCGAAGAGGTATCTTAGATTTCTCGCGGGAAACTTAAAATTTCTGATTTTCTCAGTTTTCGAACTTTTGTATCAGGAACACATGATAACCGAAGAGGTATTTCGGATTTCTGGCGGGAAACTTAAAATTTCTCGTCTTCTCAGTTTTCGGACTTTTGTATCAGGAACACATGATAACCGAAGAGGTATCCCAGATTTCTGGCGGGAAACTTAAAATTTTTCGTTTTCTCGACTTTCGGACTTTTGTATCAGGAACACATGATAACCGAAGAGGTATCCCAGATTTCTGGCGGGAAACTTAAAATTTCTCGTTTTCTCAATTTTCGGACTTTTGTATCAGGAACACATGATAACCGAAGAGGTATCCCAGATTTCTGGCGGGAAACTTAAAATTTCTCGTCTTCTCAGTTTTCGAACTTTTGTATTAGGAACATATGATAACCGAAGAGGTATTTTGGATTTTTGGGGGGATATTAAAAATTTCTCGTTTTCTCAGTTTTCGGACTTTGTATTAGGAACACATGATAACCGAAGAGGTATTCCGGTTTTCTGGCGGGAAACTTAAAATTTTTCGTTTTCTCGATTGTCGGACTTTTGTATTAGGAACACATGATAACCGAAGAGGTATTCCGGTTTTCTGGCGGGAATCTTAAAACTTCTCAGTTTTCGGTTTTTGTATTAGGAACGCGTGATAACCGAAGAGGTATCTCCGATTTCTCGCGGGAAACTTAAAATTTCTGATTTTCTCAGTTTTCGGACTTTTGTGTCAGGAACACATGATAACCGAAGAGGTATCCCAGATTTCTGGCGGGAAACTTAAAATTTCTCGTTTTCTCAGTTTTCGAACTTTTGTATTAGGAACACATGATAACCGAAGAGGTATTTCGGATTTTTGGCGGGAAATTTAAAAAAATTGCAAATTTTCTGTTTCTCGATTTTTTTGTTATCAAAGTGGAGAACATCTAGGAAAATATATTTGAAGAGGTTTCAATAAGATAAGAGAATGTTATACTGAATATTATATTTTTATTTTTTTAACCTACATGTACAGAGTAATTATGTGTATATATAATACAAGATATACAATTTATTACAATATTTACAATATATTAGATTATAATATGATAATACAATGCAATTTTAATTAATACAATGTAATATAAATATATATATTGTTTTGTATTTATATATACTGTATTATGTATATAATATGTATATAATATAGTACATATAAATACAAAATATTATGTAAATAAGATATTATAAATAGAGATGTATGTATATACGTGTGTTTTTTGAAACTTTTATGAACATACTGAAGTTTTTATCGAGTATGGATATAAAATGAATATTGATTAAAAAGATATGGAACTATTACATCATTAAATAAATTATTTTACCCACATATCTGAAATTAAGATTTATCTTATATCCATAAGAGCTCAAGGTAATGTCTATTTTTCAAGATATATATGTACGTAACTTATAAGTTTTTATAAGTAAAATTTTTGGCCCCGGTCAAAACTGTCTTTCAAATGAATTTGGTCTCGAACTGTAGTACCTCCAGGGATTCTGAGGAACGAATGAAGGACGAAAGGAGGTGTACGAAGCACAGCGAGTAACATTTATTTTACAGACTGCGCTTTCCTTCCTCTTCTCTTTTTTCTCGCTCTGGTCCGTTGATGAGAGGATAATTCATTACACCATTCATGCACCGTAATGGATATCGCCTTAATTTTGTCTTATCTTGCTTTCCTGTAACGGTAAGATTTTTTGATTAATCGAGGATTAAATGATCGTCTTATTAATAAGGTATCTTTATTATTTTAAACATCTCGTGAACAAAAGTTTTATAGGAACCCTACGTCGCGTTAGATATTTTTCTCTTGTAGAAAATGCCTGTGAGATTTGTTAGTTTTTTTTTTAGCCGCTCTCTGACATGATTTTTTATTCATAACTCGTTATCAAAATCAACATTAATAAGAAAGAATAAATCGCCGGTGCTGCCGAAGTGATCTGTTCTTCGATCGACCCAGAAGCGATTTCTTGCCTCGAGAAAAAGCGACATCCTTTCGGCGAGGGTCGCAGATAAAGGGTTAAGTTCAATGTAAAAGCCTCAGAGCCGATTCAATTTTTATCTTCCGGCCGTCCTATCTCCCCCCCCTCCCCCCTGGTCCTACCTTCCGTACCGCGCGATTTATCGTTCTGCATCGTAACTTTCGTTATTCGCGGATAACTCAGTATCTCTTTCCTTTCTTTCTACTAGCATTCTCCCTTTACTCGGCTGCACCTTTTGTTGCTGGGAAAAACGTTTAACCGCGAATACGTAGGACTTCCAGGACGAAACTTTGATCCACCGGGGGAACGCCCATAAAGCGCTCTGTCGATGGAATTTCAGCTCTTTCGCGGTCGAACGAGTGTTGCGTAAACATCAAGAAGAAGAGAGGATAAAGAAATAGAAGGACAGGGAGAAAAGAAACGAGAGCGAGAGGGCGAACACTGGGCGAGCAAGGTGAAGATAAACAGGTGACGGGGCGAGGAAGAAAGAAAGAGAAAAGGACAAACGTCCGCGGAATTGCAACTTACCGTTCGCCGTCAATTCCAGTGATTTACCGCCCCCACCGTCGCCGCTATCACTGCTGGTCTCCGAACGGTACTCGCGGTCCGTCCTTGCGGAGGAAAATTCCGCGGCCGATGGCGAGTGAAATGCGATTGGTTCGACCTGGTCGCCTTTTATTACATCGACAGCGAAAGTGGACGAAACGCAAAAACTCGAGGGGTCGATCGCTCGCCACGGTCGCGACAATGACCCAGAAAGAAACGCGCGGAGGAAACTGCCGAGGGTGGCGTAAAAAATACGCCCCGATTTTAATTACGATTCCGCCGCTGCGAGAATTATCACGCGTCTCCTCTTAGCGGCAATATCCGCGCGACGAGCAACGAACGACGAAGTTCTCACCCTCGATTCCGTCGCTGGCAAAATTGCCGTTATAAGTGCAGTTTCTTTGCACCCTCCCACCTTAACTCATCTGCGCGCTCAAATTTATAAAAAATTACCGCCATCTCTTAACCACGGCTGGCGTTCTTCGTCGCCGAAGACAGAGAGGAAGAAAGAAGGACGAGAATTGATTCATTCGCGAACATTTAAGCGCGACGCTCTTCCGAGCGCGTCACAACGTCACTCTGACAGACAATGCTCTCCGGTAGCATCGCGTCCCACCATCGTTCGCGAGTAGCGAGTAAATTCGAGTGGAGCGACGACGGGGCGGCGGGATAAAAGGCGCGCACTAGATCGATACCGTCTCTGTGCATCTCGCGACGGAATCGCGTCGGTTTAATTGAGTGGCCGGTCGAGCGGCGCGGGCGGCGCGGGCGGCGGCGCGTGTTCGACCGGAGAAGGGGTTGCTGCGGGAATCGCGTTGATGGTGTGCGGCATACCGGGGATTGCCAGCCGGGAATCCAATTAATGGCCGCGCATTGCGCGTCTTTCGGCGGCCTGACGCCGCGTTGCACCAGCTCGTCACACACTGGCGGCGCGGCCGCGATGTATCCGAGGGGGCGGCGGCGGCGGGGGGGGGGGTGGTCGGCCGCCGCGCGCAAGGTGGTTAACGCGTTTAGAATCGCCGGGACGGGGGCGGGGGTGGAAGGGAGATTCGCCACCGCGAACCAGCCCGCATAACTAACCCCGCGGCGGTCGGCGATTCCGCCGCCTTCGGCGAGCGCGATCCGCGGAAACGCGCCTCCTTCTCGAATTCCGTCGTTTTCGCGTCGGTCGCTTTTCCGCGAGGCTTCCCGGACGAATCGCGTATCTCGAGATCCTGGCATCCCTCGGATGCTGGCTGGTCTGCGTGTTGTTCCGAGCGAGTGAGCGCGCGAGCAGGTAGACGGGCGCGGCGAGGAATGCGTGAGTTTACGATTCCGCGCGCGCGGTCGGGCGATTCCCAAAGCGATTTATTGCGATCGAACCCTTCCGAAAGTGCAAGCAGCGGGGCGGCGGCGGTAGGGGAGAAGCGCGTTCGGCTATTAGCGAACGCTGAAGAGATCGCTCGAGCGAAGCACAGAGAGAGAGAGAGAGAGAGAGAGAGACGCTTTTCTCGGATTGATATCACTTTCCAGCCTCGCTGGAGCAACCCTCGCGTTTTAAATCGCGCTAGGAGAAAGGAGATGAAATTAAAGATTTTTAATAAGTTAGGAATTAGAGAAGTGTCCGGAGTTTCTCCGCGACTCGGACGGCGTGGGGGCGGGGGGGAAAGGGCGAGGGTTGAATTCGGATCTCTCGATTCTCGGCGGGCGAAATTGAGAATCTCGGGAGAACAATTACATCTCTCCAATCTTTCGACTCGTTCTTAATGCGCATCTTTAGCCCTGCGAAGGGAATATTAGATCGCCCCGGTCCCAGATCTATGCAGCACCGAGCACATTGCCGGCGATAACCCCCCCCCCCGTCCTCTTTGGGGCGATCCTCTTCGGCAGATCTCCTATCCTTCCTCCTACCTTCCCCCTCCGCCAGTCTCACTTCCCGATTACGAAAACAATCTCCGGCCAGCAGGCTGCACTTCGCAGGCCGAGTAACCGCCGACGCCGGATAAAATAATATCGACCCGGTGTTTAACTTTGTTCTACCGCCAAAATAATAATGGCGCGGTTTACACGGGGCCCGTGACGGGATAAGCTGGCCACTCGATCGGCCCCCTTCTGTTGATCGTCTTGATACAAGTTCACCTTAATACAAGTTACGCGCTTTCTCAGCGAAAGGTGATGAGAAAAGAAAGAAAAAAAAGTAAGCAAGCGACTCCCGCCTCGTTCTCCACCTTCACCTCTCTCTCTCTCTCTCTTTCTCTCTCTCTCTCTCTCTCTCTCTCTCTCTCTCTCTCTCTCTCTCTCTCTCTCTCTCTCCTAGCTTCGTGTAAACTCGCCTTTTCCAGTCGGCAGTCGAAGGATCACAGATAATCCCGTTAAAGCGGTCAAACGCCGTCGGAATAAATCAATAACAGCGCTTCAGCCGTGAACGGATAATATTTGCACCCCCGCTATCTACCCCTCCTCGAACCGCCCCCGCGGTGCCCTTATTTCGCCGAGCGCGTGTAACGATGTATTTTGCTGGTTGCAGCAATCGCGAGACGAATTTTTCGCACGCAACTCGCAACACTTGATCGTTTCGCGTGGACGATGAATTACAGCGCGGCGCGAAGTGTTACGGTAATAATCAAATAAAACGCGACACGTGTTAGTCATTAATATCCGACTGAACACAATATCCGTTCCGTATCCGCGCGCGGACCAAAATCGCACGGCGATCGCGCAGCGACGTTATCGATTTCCGTGCTAAAAATTCGCTTCGTTTCTTCGTCTTCCGGCCCCCCTCTATTTTCCCCCGCGACATCTAATCATAAATCAATGACGCTTCCGTCACCGAGCGATATTAAAATACGTTCGCCTCAATGCGCGTGATTTATACACTCAAAGAAAAGTATTCTATTTGTAAAGTGATTTTTCCCATAGTCTCATATTCTAAGCGAAGCCTTTTACAGAAAAAGGATTCCTCTTTCAATAAACCGATTAAAGTGAAACATTCATCTAAAATTTATTAGGTATTATTCTAACTGTGTTCTTCTTATTGAAATAAGGATTTCCTCTTGTATCAATTAATTTTCCTCTTATATGAAGAGGAATATGTTGATTTGAATGTCGGTTTCTTTTGTTCAGTCATGCTCCAGAGCATTCTCATTCCAGAATATTTGGAACGCCTTTTAAAAAAGATATGTGTGTTGTTGTAACATATAACGAAGATAACTTAGCCATATATTTGGTCAAATACAGTTTATAATTTATTGCAAGAAGTTGAATAATGTATTCTTTCTTTTAACTATGTTTCATACAATTGATTGTGATGAACATCTTTGTAGCTACGAAGTTCATAACAAAACTGATTGGAAATTTATTTGTTATGATGATCTTATTCCATTCGTACCTACTTATTGTAGAATTGGAGTCGGAAATACATCTATATATATATATATATGTTACTTTTCGCTATACATTATAACAATTTTTTTCAAATTAACTAGTATAACCAATGAGAATAAAGTACAGGAAGAATAAATAATAATCCTCTTAAAAAAAGATTAAATAATCTGTGTATAAGAAGAAATTTATGTTAAAATCAATGATTTGCATTATACACGTAACATATAATCCCTCCCTAACTTTAAGAATATAATGCGTTTATAATATTTTCCTCTTAATCTCAGAGGAATCCTCTTGAGATCATATGTAAGAATAAAATCTTCTAAAATTGAGATGATTCCGCTTGTTTTGAAATTACTTTTTTTTTGGGTTCTACTACTTCGCGATTCGCACCGCATTCTATGCGTGGCGACACGACAGTGAACTCGCGATTTTTACCCGGCGGGCGAATCAACGCGCGAAACGTCGCCAGCCCCGAGAGATGCGCCTTCCCTCATCATCCCTCCCGATGCGCGTTGAACGCATCGCTACGGCCGTTCTACCGACTCTGCTCGTGTCGCGTGTACCGCGCGATTGCCTGGACGTAATTTGTGGCTGTACTTTGCAGCTAAATTTGAAGAAGCATCGCCGGTCGACGTCGCAACGATCGCCCGATGACCCGCATCGCCGGTCGATATCGTCTCGCGTTTTCCCGCCGATCGCGGCACGGCCGCGAGCGAACTGTTATCATCCGCGCTACTGGCAGGGCGCATAATAAATCGACCTTACGTCTACGTGCGACGCGAGAAACGGGGGATCCTCGCGAGAGAGCCTCGTTCCCGATGCCGCGCACATTTCCAGATAGAGGGTCTTAAAGGCTCCTGTCGCGCGTCACCCTCGCTCGCCCTCGGCCGTCGGCCAACACCCCCGCGCGCGCGCGCGATCTCCCCGTTTTTACATCACGTGCGATGGTAGAGCCGGGAGTTGCGCGCTGCCCGATACATTTTAAACGCCGCGGATATCGACGATTATCGAGTAACGAAGTTTCGCCTGTTCCGGGCTCCTTAATAATGCACGCCCGCCTTATAAGTCCATAAGTTCGCGAACGTGAACAGGTTAATAGAATGGGGAAGATTATCGGCGAACGCGGACTTATGCGGCGATCCGCTTGAATCTGTTACGTGGCAGCGTAAATTTATCAGCCGGGGGACCCGATACGGGGGCGCAGCCCTGTTAAAAACTTAAATCACTCCGCGGTCCCGCGTCGATGTATCGATTCACGATACCCCGGGAATTCCGGGACGGCTCGGGGCTAACGCGGCCGTCGCGGAGAAACCGAATCGTTCTACTCGGATTCGACCGGCGGTCTACGATATTTGACGAAAAAGTCACCCGTGTATTTATAATATTATGCATCCGGTTTTGACAGCGGTTTTTGAGGCGCAGTTTTGTACACGCAATTTCGACAAATAATTGCTTCGCGATCACATCGCAAAGTCGAGTTATGATGAGAAAACGCATAAACTGCTGGGACAAATTTGCAATCGATGAGGAAAAGACCGCGTGTCATTTATATTGAAAGAAAGAAACTGTGCAGGTCGCGAAGTACTTCCTGCGTCAATATCGAGTATCGATTCGATCGTTAAAATGCAGGTCTTGAGTCACGACGCCGGATACTTAATGTTTAAGATATTTACTCACGGCATCCGCCCGCCATAATTGAAACGACGTTCCCGGCGAGCGAGGCCGTCGACGTCCGCAGCTCTTAATGGATATAGATGCTTATTCCTCGCTTGGTATCATTCGACGACTAAAATAACACGGCCGAGACTGTATGAAGACGAATCGGCGCTCGCGAGAAGACTCCGACGTAACCTCGAGCGACCCCGCGACGTTATTCATCACGTAAGGAAAACGAGACTAAAATAGAAGTAAAAATAAAAGTAATGGAACAGATCGGGGAAACAAACCGGAGCTGCTCGAAGGAAGCTCGGCGACACGCGACGGGATTCTCGCTCGTTGTATCCTCGGAATGAGATGTACGAGTCCTTATCTGCTCTTCATCGCCGCGCTTCCGCGGTCGCCAAGGAGCGCTCGCGAATTCGCGTTTCTCGGATTGTGGCTGTACGCTCGTTAAACGGAAATCAACGGCTAATCGATTTACGACGATACGCGAGGCCGGCGGTACGCGAGATAACGCAATCCGGGTGCCGGCGGTGAAACGGCGGTGGCTTTCTCGCGCGCGTGCGAGAGAGAGAGAGAGAGGGAGGGAGAACGTCAGAAAAGGAGAAAAATGATAACGGCAAGCCGCGGTCTTCGCATCGTCGGAAGAGCCTGTTGGATACCGAGAGACCGCGTTGCTCTCCTCTCTCTCTCTCTCTCGGTTGTTTCGTTCTCGCCAAGTTACCCTGAAAATTTTCCCCCTCGCCCACGAGTCGGAAGTTAAAAGTAGATTTTCCGGTAATATCCGCCGGAGGAATTGGTACGAGATCTCTCGGAAAGACGGTTCTCGCGCGGTCACGTGTGTTCCATAAAAAAGAAATGGGTAATCGATCGTACACGGGGATATGATGTTTCAGTGGAAATCGAGAAATCAAACTTCTCTCTGTCCTTTATCACGGCGTATCAAAGGCCGTGCCTTCCTTCCGCGCGAATGCAGTTCGCAAGTACCAGTCTGAGGGGAATACAAGAGTTTCAGGAGATACGTACCATACTTTCGGGAGACGTGGTATTTTTTTTCTCCGTTGCAACTGTCACGAGGAATCGAGTCCGCGTATTTTTGGGGGAAGGGGGAGAGGCGAATTAAAAATAACGTTTTGTCTGCTTCCGTTATCGAGACTTTTTGACTCGTTCTCATGGTCGTCGTCATCGTCGCCGTCAGATTAATGTCGACAGATCTGTGCGCAGTCGGGACTAAGCGTTTGAGAACAACGCCCCCTTAGCCTAGGCGAGATAAATATGTGCTACGTGCATTATTAAAATATACGCGAAAATTTATATGGCAACGCCGCGCGCGCGCGGATCGGTTTCCGGCGAGTGTATTTTTCTCGTCGCTGAAGAATCGGTTTCTCGTGCAAATTCGGGGAATCCGTCCGCCACAGGGAACGTGCGGCGTTTTCTTATTTAACCGGCACTTCGTTCCCAATATTATATATTTTTCCCGTCGAGGGAGATGTGTAGTCGCGCGCGCAAGCTCACTTCAAATTGTAGCCGGTACAACAGAGCGTTCTCCGCGCGAGAAACAAAAAGAGACCTCGCGGCGCGCTAGCCAAAAATATGTTTGCCTCCAACCTATATTTCTACGCCGCCGTGTATAACTATCACGTTCAGACTGTGCAATCTGAACAATGCAGCAGGTGTCTTTATATGCGGGACGCGTTCTCCTATCGTGAGGACGTGAATCATACGAAAAATTCGGATGTATAAAGAGTCCAGGCGGGGGACGGCGGCGGCGGCGGCCGGAGGGGGGGGGGAAGACCGTGAGAAAGAATGTAGCCCGGCAAACCGAAAATCCGCGAACCCGCGGACCCGTGAAAGGGGAGAATATAGAGCGTAAGAGATTTACGAAGCGCGGAATCCCGCGCAATTACACATTCAGGAGTCCGGGAATCCCCACGAGGCAGCATCCGGAGTTCGCGGGAACACGGAGTTTCGCGAGAGCGCGGTCTCCCCGGCGGCGGCGCGCGCTAAGGATCTCGCCGCGCCGTGCCGTGCGACTCGCGAGGAGGATCCACGTGAAAAATTAGCGAGCGAGCGAGCGTTCGAGGAGGATCCACGGACGGATCGATGGGCGCGTGAAGCTGCGACAATGAGAATCTGCATATCCTCGTCGGGCAATCAGATACGCGGCTCGAATTGAAAGAGAGGCGTGTGCTCTCTTTCTCTCTGTCCCTCCCCCCTTCCTCCGCCCCCCCTCCTCTCTCTCTCTCTCTCTCTCGACACACGTGCGCTAGCTTTTTCACTTTGATTCTTTTTTTTTCGTCGGCCATCCCCGGCTTAGAGGCGACGGGAGTGGTCGGGGGTGGTGAACGCGCGTTGAATACGAGTTTCGAGCGCGGGGCGCAATGCGAGTTGGAGTGAAAAAAGTGGCGGCGCGCGTTTTATTCCGGAATCGAAGTAACCGTTGTCGCGATGTCGGAATGACCTGCTCCTCTCTCCATCTCTCTCTCTCTCTCTCTCTCTCTCTCATTCTCTTTTTGTTTCTCTCTCCCTCTCCCCCTTTGCCCTTTCGCTCCCGATCTCTCTCTCTCTCTCTCTCTCTCTCTCTCTCTGTCTTTCTCTCTTTCTGCTCTTTCCATCTCTGTCCCGCTCATTTTTTAACCAGCCCAGCCCTTCGTCCTCGGGGTGGGTTTCACTGGCCGAGGCCGGCGCTCTGACGAGCCCTTTGTCCGGCTTGTCATACGGACACCATTATAGACGCGCACACGCTCCCATTTCCCATTTTCGTATTTCCGTGCCGCGCTCGGGTGAGAATTTGCACGAAAGGGCCATTACATCTCGCGCATCGCTCGCGTACACAACCATTTTTTTCGATCCGGAGTTTTATTACGTTCGAGCGTTCGCGTTGTCCTTTCTCTCTTTTGCAGTCTCGATGCGGGAATATCGATCGATTCGCGCGACCTTCCGGCCACTTTGTTTCGAGCCTCGCGCGCCCCGCAACCCGCGGGGCCGTGCGATCCTTCCCTTATTTTCGAATATCTCCTCGAAGACGCCTCGTCATTTCGAGGCGAATTCTTGCTTTCGTGCAGCTTCTCAAAGGTATATCCCCCGATCTTGCCTCGCGGTCGTCCTGAATAGCAATCGACGAGTGTCAGCGCGAAGCGATCAGAACATTTTACCAGAGAAACGATGCTTCATTGTAAATCTAGAGCCTCTCTCTCTCTCTCTCTCTCTCTCTCTCTCTCTCTCTCTCTCTCTCTCTCTCTCTCTCCACACACGTCTCAACGCGCGAAGGACAGCAGCGTGTTTACCGCTTATCGTGTCAAAGTTAAGCACGAGAAACGGATTTGCGTGAGCCGCTTCCTCGACGACACGTTCGCGCTAATGACTTCGCGTTAGCGAACGAAGCCGCGATATGACGATCCGGCCTGGACTGGATTCTCGCGCGAAAATGCCGTTTCGCTGCAGCTCGCCGGTTACATTGGCCGCGTCAACGTTTCCGGGCCCGGGCAAGTTCGCGCTCGTTCGCCCATAGTCCAGTTCCGGTAGTCCTTATCTACCTTCGCCCGGCAGATAGCGCACTCCTTACAGTTGACTACCGGCACACGCGGAACTTGGCAAACTTCGCGGACCGCGTCCATCCGGTTCCGCGACTCCATGGAGAAGTCTCCACGGCCGCGCGAGTCCTCCGCGAACCGCCTACGTTCCCCGGGAATAATTGAGGGTCCGGGATAACCTACCGAGAGAGATCTCCGCGCATTAAGTCCATCGGCAGCGTTGTTGCCGCTCGCTGTTGGAGCTCGTCCTTGTGAATGCCGGTTACAGATAGCGGAATCGAGACCGAGAACAGTGTGCTTGAAAGCGGCGGGGCGACGGTAGCTGCTACTCAGACTATACTACACATCGTGTTCCACAGTCGCCATTCAGTCCCTCCGACTGGACGCTCCAGCGAGTCGATTCGCTACGACGAGCCGACGCCGTTAATAGTGTCCGTCGTTGCTCGGCCCGTCTGAAAGAAGAGCAATAAGGAAGATGACAGGGGTTCTTGGTCGTTTCAGAAAATTTCAGTGTTCAAGCTTTACAGGATGACTAATCGCTTTATGATTGAATTATGGATCGGAGACGACAGAAGCGCAACTTTGATCCTCCGCGATTCTCTAAGCCGCGCATACGTGCCTTGAAAGGGACATTTTGCGACCTTTCGTTTCTCGTCGTTTCCCTTCCATATTTTTCGTCAGCCATTAAATGTGAATAATGCGCGACTCAAAAGTGTCCCTTGTGGAATTCGGCCGTGCGTGGTTGATTCACCGCGTCGCTGTTTTAACCGTATCGATTGGCGATTGAGGTGTATATCGCGCCGCCGGACATTCCTGCTTCTCGAACGAAGCATTCTCGAGTTCGGGCGGACAATGGCGTTTATTAAGGTAATTCGGCGAGACGAAAGAACGAATGCAGCAACCGGGTCCATTGCACATCCCCCATCGAGGCGTCGAATAATAGACGCACCCAGCCGAGTGCGAATGACTTTGGAGACATCACAGAAGCTGCGCCGCCGCTTTAACATAGAGCGGCGCCGGCCTACGTGATGGTTTCTCCGGGAAACCTCCGGCGCGGCTTGTGACGGTGCATCACAAACGAGAAAGAACTGCGGACAGGTGTGGAAAGGGGATGGCGGAAGCTGGCGGTTTTGTCGTGTTATGAGGTTGCGGTGCCGACGCCTAAACTTTGCCGACGAACCGGCGGTTGCGACCGGCGCGTTCGAAAAACCCGACGGGGTTGCGAGCGCACGTCGATGCGCTGTCGCGGTGAGTCGCGTCGTAAATCTGGCGTCTTCGCTGCGGGAATTTTGCGGATTTCGCGGCAGACAACGCACAACGCCGAAGCAATTTGCGCCCTCGTGTTACGTTAAGATGATTTGTCACGTAAGATAATTAATAAAGGAGTCAACCCCGACTAGAAATTTTGGTCAGGTTCACCTAACGTTGATAAGGACCTAATAGAGTGAATGAAAGGTAATCCTAAGTAAGTCAGTCCTAACGACAAATGAGTAAGGAAGAGCTTTATAAAGTTATAATGATTGGCTCCACATTAGGATCTTAATGTACCAACCTAGTGTGTGATATAATACTCGTATGGTTCAGTTAATCAGGTCCTTGTCGGGATCTTATTCATTGTACCTAATATGATTCGCATTATCAAGTTTTAACAAAACAATTTTTGGATGTCGTTTCCAAATGTACAGGTGTTTGCATTGAAAAAAACACTTCAATATATTTGTAAAATGCTGTAGAAACTATTCTTTTTCTTAGCAGTCAATAAATAGTTGTAAAATTAACGCGACATGCAACTCTTCTCTTCAACACTACTTTATGTCTTGTCACCTTGTGATACTTAATGATCTTATGATATTCGTTTTATGTTTCTTTTCCGAAACATTTTACAAGTATATGCTCAAGCGATCTAAAATATTATTTCATGCAAATATCTTTTTATCTGGAAATGACATGAAAGAACTTTCAGCGTGTCATTTCTTATTTCTAATGTCATCATCCAATATAGCCGTGGCGAGTAATCAGGAGCCATTTGAAAAAAAAAAAACGTAATAAGGATTCCAAAGATCCTGATATCCACGCTGCATTACATGACATGACTAGAACCTGATAGCATTACCTTATTGGGATCTGATGTCGAAATGAGGTTAACCTGATCAGGACGATGGGATAAATTTCTAGTCGGGACGCTTACTCGAGCATAAATCAAATACGGCAATATTTTATGCCTGATATGGCATGACTAGACAAGCCATAAGAAGGCATTTCGAGTGGTCCTTATTCGGTCGGAATATGACAATTGTTTTGCAATATTTTCCGGATTATACCCTGACCAGCGAATTTGATCCTGATGGACATTTTTGATCAGGTTTCTCGATTTCAGGCAATTTTATCAGGGCAATTTTATTATGCAGCAGTGCGTTTAACCCCTTATTACGTGCCGGATCCGATAAAGTTATCCAGGCCCTATTTGAAGTTTGGAAACCGGATGGGGTTTTAATACGGCCGTGCGACGATGTTCCGCTCGGGTAGCTGCGGCCGTTTGTCAACAACATTGAGCAAGAATTCGTCTTTCAACGAGCCCTGACGTATTCATGCAGCCGAAGCTTAGAGAAGCGAAAGCGTGACGTTTCGGAGACGGTTTGTAAATATATTAAAAATTGTGCGAAGCAAATAACGTGCGTAAATATTGAGTTATAAATCGTCCGTGATTCGCCGGCGTCGGAGATGGAGTTGATTAGAGGTATCGGAGGAATTTCCACGGGCGATGCTTGAATCGCATTCCGCGGGCAATCGCGTATTTTTCGTACCGCCGGAGACTGAGTTCCGCTCCCCGAGTCATTGAGAGCGGCGGCGTTTGTACGTTTCCGCTTCGATCGTTATACACGCCGCTACGAAAGAGAGCTTTGTGCATCGCCGTTCCCGTGCGAAAGGGTACGGGCGGAGGGAGGAGCGCCAGGGAGCGATGTTCCGGGCTCGTAAAAGAGGACGGGCTCATTGAGATTTGGCAGCGGGATACGGCCAAGACTGTTTTCCCACGGCCCCGGATACGGCCGGTCGACTTCCACGATTCGCCGGATATTGACTGTGCGCGCGTCAGTCGAAAAATTTTGCCGGCCGGGGGAAGCGAGTTACTCGAGAAATGTTTCGCGCGCGCAATGTGTGCCGCCGCTCACTCGGCGACGCGGCGAATGATCGCGGGCAAAATCCGTCACGTTAGTTTCTCTTTTCCTTCTTTTAATTCGCCCGTTATCAGCGAAAAAATCAACCAAAAATCCGGGAACTTCGAAGTCGCGACGTCGCGCTCTGAATCCGACTCGTCGTATCTTCGAGAGTGTCTCGAAAGGAATACGAATTGAAATTGGCGGAGGCGAATCGAGGTGGATATTCAGAGGAGTTCCCAAAATCATTTGAGCAATGGTAATTTCATCGGGAGGATGAAAACTGGAACGAATCGATTGCTAAGAGGATGGCAAAAACGGAACTCTGAATCTTTTCTTTCCTGAACTCATTTTATACTTCGACATTACGTGACTCTTTCCCGTTAATAAATTCTGATTCGATTTTCCTCTTTCTTTTTTTTTTTAAACGGTACGTATTATTTGATCGCATAATACCGCGCACGCGCTCGACGTTATTACTTTTGAAAATCGTTGTCTCTCTCCTCTCGCTCGTCACAGCAATCTATTTTTATGGCCCCACTCGGAAACGGCCTTTGTGTTCCAAACAGTTTCAGCAGCTATTGTGTCATCAGCTATACTTCTCGTCGCGTATCGAAATAAATAACGTAAATAGGTCGACAAGAAGTGATTAAACATAGTCGGACAGAAAATAAAAGCGTACATAAAAAGCATAGCTGGCCAAATTAAATCGCCAACTATCGAATATAAAGTTATAAAATTATTACAGGCGATTTCTCAAGATATTCATTATTCTCGCATAACTTCGATCTGATCCTTGGATTTGGTATAAAAATTCATCTGTATACGTTAGCATGAAGGATTCTTCGAGCGATTTTTGCACACTTCTCTGTGCATGGCGTTACGTATACTCGCTGAATTAAGGTTTGATCATATCAGTGACTTAACGTGCGGCCGACGTAATGCGACATTATTCTGGTCACAAGTTCGATCGGCGCTTGCCTGACCCAATGGGCAGAAAGTGAGTGTTGTCAGATCGAATCAGCTACAAAGAAGCCTCGTGGGAGATATTGTTTCACCCGGGAGATATTTCCCCCGGACGTGACAGGGAATATCTAAGCGTAAGAACGGCACCGTGAGCGACGCGTCAAACATGTACAGAGAGATTCTCTTAACGCGCACATTTAAAGGAATGCAATATACACCGATCGAATATTTCGAGTTTCCGCTAGCTGCCAATTCACACACGTTGCGCCGAGCTTGATATGTTTCGCTGAGAAAGATAGGAAAAGAAATTGGAGGAGAGAACTTGCATAATGAGACGAGATTATTAGTAAAGATCGCGATATATCGGGATATTCTCTCTTATTTGTTTATTTGGAGCAACGCTCGAGTTTTTGACCAGTTGAAACATCTACGTGAGCCGCGATGGAATCGCTGTGACTGTAATAAATACAGATTTGCAAATTTACCGGCTCTTGTACAAATAACAAAGCATCGAATGCAATCAAACGCAGCTAATAACTGAGCGCAATGATCGACGGCGGCAATTACCACGATATTTCGACGCGAATCGTTAATCGCTCGACATTTATCGGGTGTCGCGGTGACGCGCGTTTCAAAGAGCGTTCAACGTGTCGCCGGTAGCAACAACGGGGACAGTTTTGCGCGCCGGGAGAAATAACATTCGCGAAAAATATATCTTATTGCCAATCCCGAAATCAATACCGGCATGCGTCGCACGTGTGGAAAAGAAAAAAGAAAAAGAAAAAAGGGGGAACAATTTTAGTTGATTAATCGCAACAATTTTAGTCGACAGCGGCGTAATCTTCGATAATTTTCGAGGCTTTGCAGAATTGAATTCTGGACATTCGGACCAGAACAGGTATTTTCAGCGGGGACAAGAAGAACATTTAATCTTCAGTTGGTTTACACATCACTCATTTTGTAGGCACGAAAATATAGCGTAATATTTTCGTATATAAAACTATGTCGCTTGATTTCATTGAACGCTCGCGATATCTCGAAATCTTCACGCTGTCTTGGCCGTCACACCCAGCAGACACATCTCGTTCGTACGAGTTTCGCAAAGATAACGATATTGCGGACGACTTCTACGGCAATGATAGCTTCGAATAACCGGTTGTGAGAATATATGCCAGGCTTACGATAATGCAAAAGTAGAAATCCGGGCTACGAGCTTACCTCCTGGCTCGTGGCTTGTTCCGCATTATGCGCGCTTGTCTACCTCGTATATGACACGCCGGCTGAACAAGCGAGGTTAAATTAATATTGGTATCGACGGGTCAGTAGGGTTCGACACGAGCCTCAGCTAGCCGGGAACTTGCGCGATTAACCGTGTTCAATCGACAAACGATCCGTCAGTCGATTAGGTGATTTTCGTGTGATAGAGAGACGGCAGGATTGGAAAAGAAATGACGTCCAATCGCGTAGACTCTTTGTGGGATTTCATTTACAAGAGGAATAAAAATGGCGAGAAGAGAGAGAGAGAGAGAGGGGGAATAGAAGATTAAAGTTGAAAGAATACAGAGAAGACATAAACATGTGTGATGGAATAAAAGGAATACATACACGGCGTGGAAGCGAATGAAATAATCCGAAGGTTTTCGCCGCTAATAAATTTCGCTTTATCCCGTTCGCTTTTGTGCCGGACGAGAGATGGAAAGAAATGGCAATCAAGTACAAAGGAATAATAGGATCGAAGGCACACACGGTCGAAAGAATAGTTAAAAAGGAATTTCACTCGTGGTTGCCGCCGCCTCGAAAAACACACGTGACAGCCGCACTTTCCGCTTTTAGCGGAAATTAATATTCGTACGTGATATTTAACGTGCAGATTTTGCGACTGATATTACGCTATCGATATAACGACAATAATAAAGCCGAGCTAATGAATTGCGTCAAGCAAATGTAATATATCCACATACGCGCGGGTCCTCGTTTCGCGGAAATCATTTTTCTTTCTCTCGCTTTCCTTTTTCTATCAGCGTTATCGGTATAATATGTGTAACACTTTACTAGCGGGGTTATCGGAGGCCTCTCTCTCTCTCTCTCTCTCTCTCTCTCTCTCTCTCTCTCTCTCTCTCTCTCTCTCTCTCTCTCTCTCTCTCTCTCTCTCTCTCTCTCTGTCACATCAGTCACATTTCATCATCAGCTTTCCCTTTTCCGCGGTATTTTCTCCGGCCGAAGTAGCCGTTCGCTCGCGATTGTCGCCGCGCGGAAATCGGAAATATCGGAATCCGTCGTGAACGGCGGTGGCGAACGCTGGCCGAAATACCGACGATCATCGGTCCGAGGGTTTAATAGAGCCGGCTTCGGCTACGACTCGGATGAGAGAGTAACGGAAGCGGCGGCACGGAGGATCGATGAGGAATCGAGAGCGGACTCCTCCTATTAATATAGACGTACCGCCGGCTCGGCAGCCGGTGTTCCTACGTACACATATATACGTATATCTCTATTGAGTATTCAGGGTGAGGCGACGCGTTTGATTGGCGCCTCTGGGGTCATTCCGATGGATGAATGGTTCCTCTGCGTTCGTTCGCCGTGTCACCGCGGCTCGCCGAAGGCTTAAAAAAATTGATTGACCCTTCAGGATACGATAGCGCATCCTGCGCGAATGCACCGCACCGAACATGTTCGCTTCCATCCGCATTGTTCTAGGTCCAACTAATTTGCCCTCTCGCTCCCTCCTCCCCCTACCCCGCCCCTCTCTCTCTCTTTCTCACTCTCTCATCTTGCTTTCAATTTTTCCTCGATCGAATAAAATAGCTCGATCAAAGGGAATCGCGATTATTTCGAAGTGTCGATGACAACTGAATTGCACGAGTGCGATCGAAGGTCTCGCAGAGTCTCGCGTAAATTGGCACGCAAGAGCGCGAGTCGATTTTCTACGTGCTCTTCTGGGGACGAGATAGTAAACTTTTAATATTCCGTTAATTTTTCCGACCGGCGTTATCTCGCGGCGCGGTTTTTTAATTTGAGCCTCGGTGCCGGGCATTTAGCGGGTTTAATTAAGCAATTTCGAGTTAATTAGAGTGTGGATCTCACGGTGGACGGATAGTCCGGATTAGGTGGGAAAAGAAGAGGGAAGGATCTCGGATCGATGTGCGGGGAATGCGCGGTGAGTAATTAACGGAATTAGCTGGCGCTTCGGAAACTACGGGGGATCTCGGTCCGTTACCCTTTGAACCAGATCCACCTGAATGTCGTAACGGATCTAGTTCAGCGCGTCAATCTGAGATTGTCTCATGTATGACAATCTATTATCGATGCGGAGTGTGTGCAAATCAAGCCTGTCACGTCGCGCAGCTCGGTATCCTTTCACAACCTGATCTATATCTCCAGTCAGCGTCGCTACAATGCCGCTGTCTTATTCGACAAAATGCAAATGCGACGGTAGGATAGCTAATCATTCCAGACGGAACAATACGAGCCCCTGCTCGAAGCGCAAATAATTGTTATCGTGGTCGCGATAATGTCGGCATTATTGAGTTACGACGACTTCTGAATGAACACGCGGAGGCTTCTCGCGAGGAACACGGCACAAACGGACGTAATTGCATCGCAAATGCATCGGTAATATTGCTCAACGTAAGTATCGGAATAATTTCCGGTGAATACAGTGCAACCGATATGACTTGCACGACTTCTCGGCGTTTATCAGTCCGAAAAGCTCCCTGAAAAATGCGCTTGATTCTTTTACGAGCCATGTACGAGCTGCGGAGTGAAATTTGTAAATTTGTCTGCTGCAGACTACGTTCTGATTCGTCACCTTTCAGAACCACTAACAGTGTGTTCCGTGTGTTAAGTGGAATAAATTTATCCGATATTTTAATGGGACGCCATATTCATATTTTAGCCGACCGCGAGGTATCGTATTTCAGATATCTATAGTAATCTTTGAATTACGCGTCGTCCGTGTCGAGAAAACCATCTTTTTGCCGTCCCACTTCGGCCGCGACACACGTGGTTCAAGAACTTTGCGCTCCATAGAACTCTGCGCGACGATAGATGTCTCGCCATTTTCCGAGGCGATTTCGCATCTTTCGTATTCCAATCACACTTTAGACTCGTGTCGTCGTGTGAACGGAAGCGTCACCTCCTCGAGCCTGTCGAAAGCAAATCTTTCGCCGTGTCTCAGAATTTCGTACTTCGGGTCGCAATCTTCGAAATATTGCTCGCGCGTCGACAAATCATGTTTTCCACCTCAAGTTGATTCAGCGGCTTCGCCAAGCCGCTCGCTCGGAGCTAAGACAAGTGCCTCCGTAAATTGAGACGCTTTTCGATTGTATTATTGGACGCGGCGCGATTCTCGCGTAATGGATGCTCGAAGAGAAAGTTTGCATTCTTAAGCGCGACGTGGTCGCGCGGTCGTCGGGGCGCTAAAAGCGAGGGGCTGCTCGAGAGGATCGCCGTCGTAATTAGACCCGTAACCAGGTGTCGCGTTTTGTTCGTCCATTGTTCGCTATTGGGATGATCCGACGAGCGCGGGGACGCTTCTGCTGCCCGCTTCTTTTGCTTCCCGCGGAGGAACGTCTGCCCCCCCTCCCTCCCTACCTCACCGCCCTGCTCCCCGTCGCATTGTCTGTTTTGCATTCAGCGATTTGATCACGCTACGCTAACTCGTCTAACGACCTAACGCTTCGTGCCATTAACGATTTGCGGAATCGCCAATCTACGACGACGCCTCTTCCTCCTCTTGTTCTTCTTCTTCTTCTTTCTCTCCCCCTATCTTTCTCTCTCTCTCTCTGTCTCACCCTTCACCACGCTGCCGCGACGACCACCTTTGGCGAAGCGTGGAAGAAAAGTCGCAGGTGGTACTGCTTCTTCTCGTGACTCGGGGAACCGAGTTTAGGTTGCCCGTTGAAAGCCCCGTTGAAAGGCCGCGCCGCTAAATTGGCCAAATTTGCTGAGCGCCCGTTGTCGAAGGGAGCGCCCGATGAATGAGTCACCTGGTGCGGATGCTCATGGATAATCCCCAATAACAACATGGGTATACTTAACCCGGGCTTCTAACGAGTTTGTAATCCGCGCGCGCGCGCGCGCGCGTTGACTACTTAATTTCGAGTTTGAGGTTGAGGAAATCGCGCCTCTCGAGATCCTTGACTAGATCAAATTTCTGCCTCTTCTTCTGATCTCCTTCCCGCGCGAGCTCGATCGTACCGGGTTTACGAGGGACCTAAGTCGTCCCCAACTCTCGCGTCTAAGCATCGTTTTCGGGTGTTCAACTTTCCGAGACTTCTGGAAGATCAGCCTTCGAAGTAAGCGTTTCCCGAAGAAGCGGCGCATTATTTTCTCGCGATCACCGAAAAACGATTCGTTTGTAAATGAGAAATAATCGCTTGTCTTATGTTAAAACTTTCCGAATTCGGAAAACCTTTCATCGAGACTCATCTTTTCACACACGATACTCGGCGACCTCGCGACCCCTGAGGCCGCCGGGCCGAAGCTACCAAACTGAAACTCGCTTTTCCGAATTCGGTCAACGATATTTTGACAGGCGGGAGATTTTCAGCGTGACGTCGGTCGCGCCGGCCGGCGCCTTTGTGTGTGTCGATGCCTCCGCATGCATTCGCGGCATTCCTCTTTTCAATCCGGTCGATCCGGCCGACGAAGCCGCAACCGCGGACCACGTTTTCGTGCCGGGGATCGGCGAGAAGCAGAAACAGCGAACGGAGGAGGAGGAAGGTAGGAAATGGGGAAAGAGACTGAGACAGCGAGAGAGAGAGAGAGGAGGAAGAGATGGAGGGGTCGGGGAGGCAGAGGGGAGGACAAGGAGGAAGAGAGCGTCGTGGTTCCGCGTGCAGCTCCTGCGAGAACGAGAGCTCCTCTTCCCTTTGATGTTCGGCATCGGTATCCAGCGAAGCGTAAATCTAATGTTCCCCGTGTGCTCTCGCGCGCGGTCTCGACTAGAGAGAAAGAGAGAGGGACTCTCGCAAATTGTAACATCATCTTCCGTCGAACTTCCTTTCATCGCACCGTTCGCTCATGCGTGCGCGCGTACGTGAATCCGCGCGATTGGTCCGGCGAGTCCGGGAATTTGGAATTTCGGAAGGAGCGGACCGTCCGCGACACATTTGTCGAAACCGCGCCGTTGCGATCTCGCGGGCCCGCGCACTCTTATTCGACCCATATCCAACAGCACGACACGCTAACCCAAACGAAACAAGAAGATCGCGACGATGAAGGGAGCAAACGCGTTAATTAAACCGACGCTTTTTCTCCGCGAAGGAGAGCAGAATTCGCGGCTGGCTCCTTTCTCGCTAAACTGCGAGGAGGATACACGGCTCATGAAGGGATTAAGGACACTCGCCACGAGAATAGCGAGAGCTATTACCACCACTGATAGGCGGTGAAACGAGCGGTTCGTCAGCGGACGCTCGTCGAGCGAGCGACCGTGAGAGAGCTGGCGAGGAGTGCCGCGCGCGTCATCCTGCCGCGGCATCCTGCGCAAGCGTCGGACACTGCGTTCGCAAACAACGAGAGCTTCGAGAGATCGAGTGTGCGGGGCGATCTTTCGGTAGTTTGAAGGGCGACACCCGAGGGTCGCAGTACACACGAGTATGCGCAAGACTGGGTGCCTTTGCGCCAGCGAAGGGAACTCGAGAGAGAGACAGAGACAGAGACAGAGAGAAAGAGAGAGAGAGAGGGGGGGGGAGAGAGAGAGAGAGAGAGAGAGACGGCGCCTTCTGAAAAATCTCTCACCCTCATTATGTTCGCGGTGCTTCTCTCGAATCGGGAGAAACCACACAAGAAGGGAGAGACGGGGAGAGAAGTCAGCTTTCCTTTCTCCCCCTCGCTCCCCGTCGCTCTGCGCTTGTCCATAAGAATGTATCGTTTTCCACGGACAAATCGACCAAATATTGCGGTCCCGCGCGCGCGCGAGAGAGAGAGAGAGAGAGAGAGAGAGAGAGAAGCGCGCGCGGGCTCTTTGAGGTGTCGACAAGACACCTGGCCGTCGCGCACAATGGCGTCCCGCGGCGCCCTTGTGTGTCGCGGCTTTCGAATTCGGTCGTGCTCGCGACAATTATAACCTTCCGCTCGGCCGAGCGCGTATCCCCCCGTCGGCGCGCACCCTCCTCCCACCTCCTGTGTCCTCCCGCCGCCCGCAGGACCTGGGGCGGAGTTCGTCGACAACGACATAATCGTCGTCGGCGAGCACGGGAATCTGACCGAGAATGAGCACGAAGAATCCCGGGCCCGCCGCGACGCGCGAGGGCCGCTCTCGGCCGTCGCCAGTAATAATGGCTTTTCGTCCTCAAAGAGATTTCTCGAGTGACGGTTATATCGAGGCCGCGAGTGACGTTTAGAGAAGTCGCTCCGCACCGCCAAGCTGGCGCGTACACACGCCGGATATAATTGTCGACCGCGAGACTCCGCACTCGTCGCGCTTCTCGAGAGGTGTTCCATTCGGGAAGAAAAATACACGCTCCGCGGAACAATGTGTGTGTGTGTGTGTGAGATTCTCTTTTCTTTTTGTTCGTCAAGAAGGAGCTCGCGCGTAAAACTGCCTTGAAACGCGGCGACAGCGCCGCTCTCACGAGGCTCTCTCTCTCTCTCTCTCTCTCTCTCTCTCTCTCTCTCTCTCTCTCTCTCTCTCTCTCTCTCTCTCTCTCTCTCTGTCGGAGATGCGCGTCGCGATTGAGCGAGGCGCGATTACACGCGGCGCCGAGGCGCATCCGACCTCTCGACGGCCGGCTAACCGGAATCAACGAAGCCCGCGAGTACGTTCCATTGTTAATCTGCGAATTAAGCTGCGTTTAATCTGCGGCTGGGTACGGCGGGGAGACTCGTCCTCTCTCGATGACTCTTTAACAAGAGCCATCCTCTCTTGGCCTTTGTGCCTGCCACGGGTCCTCCGAGACGCGCGCATCTGCCGGCACTCGGAAACCCCTTTCGAGTTATCCTCGATTCGTCAATGGAATTGCTCGGCCCTTTAAAGGGAGCGCGAGAGAGAGAGAATCCAATTACGTAATATCGTGGCTGCGCGCCGAAGAAGCGTCCGTGATCCTTGATGACGGAGTTTCAGATCAGATTGGAGCTAAAGGGAGATCTGTACCTGGGAAAGCTGAAGTAGGCTGACGGGACAGAGGGATGAAAATCGCTGGCGGGTTGCAGGAAGACAATCGGTAGCGAAGCGAAAGCGCGAGAAGAGACGACGAGGGATGATGAGCAGGAGAGACGGTGAGGAACAGGCGGATGATTATGGCGCGGGAAGTGTCAAGACGAAGGAGAGGATCAAGCGGGCAGAAGAGAACGACAACGAAGAGAGAGAGAGAGAGAGAGAGAGAGAGAGAGAGAGAGACTGAGAAAGACAAAGAAGTAGCAAGAACGAACGAGAGCGACGGCAAGGAAGAAATCGAAGAAGGTGACGGTACCGATGAACGAAGTCGAAGAGAAATTGGCAAAACGCGACGAAGGAGCAGAGAGAAAGAAGGCAAGAGGAGAAGCGCGAGGAGGAGAGCGGTCGAGTGCTCCTTGTCGAATTTCAAGTGTACTTGGCCCGAACGGAATTTTAATCTGCCGGCGAGTTACAAGGTTATTTAAAGGTATTCGAGCTACGCTGCATGCATACCGCGACGGACGCAGGAGGAAGGAGCGCGCGCGAGCTCGCTCGCACGAGGGAACACCTCGAGAGGGAGGAGAAGGCGCGGAGGGTAGGCGGACGTACCGAGGAAAAGATCCCCTCTCGCGCGAGCGAAGGAGCGAGAACGGTCTCTATAGGGGTAGCCAGGTGAAAATAACGCGTATCTCACGCTGTCCCGACTCCATCTGGCCGCGCGTTGGAGGAAAGAGCGGGCGTCGTGAAAATAAAATCGTCCTTCGATCGTGGCTCGCGGGACGAGCGAGGGGGTGGGGCGAGAGAGATGGCGTCGAGGACGAGGAGGACGCGCCGCGCCGCGCGGCGGCGGCGGCGGCGGCGGCGTTGTAGAAGCGAGAGGCGCGCTGCTCGAGGACGAGGATATCGCGGCGCGCGAGTGGCCCTTAAAACTTTCCTCTCCTCGGCCGGAAGACTGCGTGCATTATCATCATCGCCTCGGTTCGGTCGCCTCGAATTCATACATACGACGGCGATTCCGCGTTATCGGCGCGATAACGCATCGTTCACGGGGACTAAGAGCCGCCGTCGCCGCCGCCGCGACACACGCCCGTCGTCGTTACGGCGGCTCGTTATCGTCGGGCCAACAGCCACTCCGAGGTCCTGTTTACGGAGTAACTTCGATATTGCGTTACGGGATGTTGCACCGGCGACGTACATATCTCGGCGGGACGTTACCTTGTTGCCCGAGCACGCCGGCTGAGCCGCCATCGCGACGCCTTCCCACCGAGGAATTTCATAGTCGTCTCTTATATATGCGGTGGAGTGCGCGGCGATGAGTCGGGTTTAATAAAGATGATTGAAAGGCTCTCGCCGCACGTGGTAAAATCGAAACTGCCAACGGGAGGTTCAATTAGAGGCCGCTTGCAGCTGCGACGTAGCGTGTACAATACGTCGTTTGCTCTCCAAGTCAACCTCCAGCCGTGTTTTTCACGGCTGTGTCCTCCTGATTTTAATGAATCTTGGGGAGAGGCGTCCGCGTCTTCCAAAGGGAGGCATCTCGCGCGATTCCATTCTCCCTCGCGATAAATGTGTAAACGCGTGTTACGTCTGAATGAAGCTCACTTCAAATGCCTGTTTTCTCGGCGCAATTAAAATTCTTTCAGTTTCGCCCCCGATACTTTATGGGTTATTTTGATCCAACATACGATATCGCGCGCTTGTTATTCACTCCCGTTCCGTAGATAATCGCGATCTTCGTGCGGGGAGAAATAAAAGCGCGTTAATGAGAGGTCCCGTGGACGGTTTGACTCGATGGCGCGTCGAAATATTTTATCGAATATTCACGTTCAGCTCTTCGGCGAGGCACGAGTGCGGAGAAATCGAGTGTTTCGAAAATTCAGACGATGCGCGTTTTTAACGATGAGCGCGCGACACTGAATCGGTTTTTATCTTGACGTTTTCGTCATCTGAGAAACCTCTCTCTCTCTCTCTCTCTCTCTCTCTCTCTCTTACTTCAGGTAACATTATCTTTATATTTGTCTCCTTTGGGATACAGCTCTAACATTCAACCGGTGGAAATGGCTGGCGCTTTGTCGGAAAGTTATATAGAAATACCGCGGCATATTCACTCTTCTGGCATTTCTCGTTCTTGCGCTTTATCTCGCGTACTTATCGGTTTCTAGGAATGCAATTTTTATTCTTCGTGCGGATGCCGATCGATAGACCGATAATTTGCTGTCGGAACAGGGAAAAGGCGGTTTAGCGATCCTTATCATCGTCTATGAATTCTGGAAGAAAAGGAATCTTTCATCTGGCGTTCTCACTTCCGCCGAGCAGCGAGAAGCGATCATTATACCGCTGTTATAACCGTGCCGGTAAATTATAGATCACGCCATGGATCCATTTCGCAGCTCATAACCGAGGCGTATAATCTAGGCGGTTGCGCGGCAAAACGAGTGCTTACGCGAGGAGGAGTATATTTGCCTGAAATTTTCCCGCGTTATTCACTTTCTTGAGGGGAAAAAAGAGAAAGAATGGAAAGCAGCGCGCGCACGATTATTTAAATATTAATCGAAATGCACAGGAATGTTTCTTGGAATTCGCTGATATTTTCGCTCTCGACGATAGAGATTCATATATTAACATTTATTCAGCCCCCTCCTCTCTCTTCCATGGCTAAATAAAATTTGTCCTTGGTGGGAATATTAAGATACACTAGGAAAAATGTATTGTTGCGTGAACCAAAATTTTGTTGTAACAACAAAATAATTTGGTTAAAATATGCCCGACAAAACTGTTTAGTTCCTGCAAAAAAATATCTTGTTTGATTACGGTTTGTTCGTATAACGTAATACTTTTGTTACAGTTTTCTAACCAAAAAGCTTCAACTATATGAATTTTGTTAAAAATACTATAATTTTTTCTTAATATATAAAATCTAAATTTTAGTGCACAGAAGGGCAAAATAGTATCCGTTATTTTAGCTTATGTAAAATTATATTTCGTTATTATGTAATCTTTATGGATAAAATAATTAAAATGCTTAATAATTTTATATACGAAGTCTAAGAACAAAATCATTTGGTCCAGAGAACAAAGCAGAAAAATATATTTAGTTGAGGCAGCTAAATATTTTGTTATATAAAACAAGATGTTTGGTTGCTGTTAAGAAATGCCTCAACCAAACAGTCTCGTTAGGGATACTAAATTTTTCTTCCTAGTGTAGAAAGAGAGAAGCGAATTCTCGAGTAACCGTTTTCGAACATAAGCTTGGAGGCGATAATTAAACGCGAAGTACATTACTTCGAAGCGAGATTATTCCATCGGCGAGGTATACTCCTCATTCGTCGCCATTGAGATACAGCGGCTGCTGTGCCAGCAGCGGAAATTGAAGCGCGCAATTCAAAGTATCTCTTATCGTCATAACGCCGTTCGCGCGCGATAATAGAAACCGCGCGCTCGACTACCGACGCTCGGCGCGGATCCTCCTCTCGGCGAGCGATCGTCGTCGATGCTGCGTCACGCCAATCGCCGTCGATTTCGCGGTCGTTAACTCGTCGATCGCGCGAGTCCTTCTCGATTACGACGGTACGGCAACGAAGCGGATACACGCGACCGCAAGGCGATACGGCGCGGAACGCGAACGAGGCGAAGAAACGACGTAAGAAGAGTCACGTATAGGCGCAGAGTCACGTAAAAACGCAAACCACCGAAATTACGAGTGAGCCCGTTTCTCTCTCGACTGCGGAATCGAAAAAAGCCGATAGCACTGCGGCGAGCGGCAAGGAGGAAAGCCACGGAGCGGAGCGAGGGAAACGGAACTCGAAGGGAGAGATGTAACTGCGAGTGTAAGTTTCTGTTACTCGCGATACAACATCCAACGCGAGTCAACGTCAGAATATAATATCGAACGTAAATTCTCTCTTTCTCTCTCTCTCTCTCTCTCTCTCCCACCCCTCTAATGTTATGTACGTGTCTATTTACCAATGGCAAGTATTCCTTGAAGAAAAAGGGAAAGAGTGCGATCACGACATGTGACCGTCATTGAGAAAAGTAAAAAAATAGGTCGGGAAACTAAATTATAAAAACCACATTTCAATCGCAACAAACCACGGCAATTTCAGAGCTGCTTCCGCCGCTCAATTTTCGCAATGATGATAATGCACTTGGCAATGATGATAAATAACAGCCGACACGCAAATGCCCCGCGGTGAAGGGCTTCAGCGCGCTGCGCCGGTGAAGGTCCGATCGGGCAAATCGATCGATCGATCAATTGGGCCTCACAGTTGTCCGAGGGTTTCGGTTTCGGACGCAGTGTGGACGCAATCGCAGATTGCGAGACTCGCGAGGGGAGCGACGTGTTGTCTATCTTCTCCCTCTGGCGTAACTCTTTCGCCTCGGTCTGATTTTTCCAACCGTTCACAAGCGCCGTCGCGTTGTAACATTTGCTCGTTTCGTTCGGTGTATCCGAAAGGAGGAGCAGCGAGCGGCGGGGAATCTTGCTCGGCGGGCTCTTCGCTCGAGGAATTAATTTCCTTTGTGAGCTTTCGGGGAACGCTTAGCGTGCGGTCGCTTTTCGAGAGTGAGGAGAGGTCGATTGTGGGCCCGCCCGGGCTTCTCCGTCTTGCCGCGGCGGGGAGGGACGTGAAGACGAGGCTAACTTTTAAATGCGATTAAGACGATATATTTAAGCGGATCGCACATGTATATACCCGTCGTTGAACGCGCGCACGAAGATTTCTCGATTTCCCGCATGAATGGCCGACCGCTGGAAAGTTCCGCGCGCCCGTCGCAGGTAAACGCGAACGTCGCGCGGTAGATTGGGAAAGTTCCACGACGACGGGAGCGCGAGGGTGGGCAGGTGTATATTTGTCATCTTGCCGTACTTTTATAACTAAACGATCCCTCGCTGATTGTCCGTGTTTACTTTTGCATCCCCCGCTACTCGAAGGATACCGCATAGCGGGGATTTTTTATGATGTATACTATGCGGGCCTCTCTTTCCCTCCTTCCCCCTCTCCTCTCCCCACTCTCTCTCTCTCTCTCTCTCTCTTTCTCACTCTCACGACGGCTGTTAAATATTTGCGCGTCGCTGATATTTATTAAGACTCCGTGGCGCGGAGACGATGATCGATTTCGTTCTCGCTGCTTAATGAAATATCAGCCCGATCCCTCACTGTCCATTGTAATGTAGTGTATAAGGGATGTAATAAATAAAATGGATGCGGCAAATCTGTAACAACACCTCCACCTCCGCTTCCCCCCCCCCTCCTCCTACTCCTCAGTCAGGCTACCGGGTGGGGAAAATATTTGACGCCGTAATCGCGACGCCGGGTGGAAACCGCGCGCGGGCGTTTTTAATGAACTTTCGTGGCATCATAAATTTCATAAGCGAAAATATTTGCCTTCCAAACGAATCGCGCCGCTGGCTTTTCGCGAGCGAATGTTATTTCCCGAAAAGTGTCAACAGAAATTCCGCGGGTGATCTCTCGCCGGTGAAAAATATTTTTCAGCGCGGGGAACGATCGCGGGGATTAAGATAGACGAGCTATACGCGCGCGCGCGCGCGATCCTTTCCTGCATTATTACACGCGGCGCAATGCAGTTTGTAATGAAAACGCGCTGTGTGCAGATCCATAAAAGCGAGCGTTAACATTTCCTCTCGCCTTTTTAAGCCCGGCGAGCCGGCGCGCCGTAAATGCGAGGGCAACGTCGATGGAAAAGTTTTACGGACAGGTAACTCCTGTATTTTCAAGGATCATGAATTCGCGCGCACGAGTCCGCCTTTCCTGAAATATTCCGTCATTAAAGTCGCGTATTTACCGTGACGCGATCGTCGAAATTCCAGGTGAACCGTACATTTCTGCAGCAAATACAACGGATCTTGCGCGGACACGAGCGCGTTCGCACGGAGCTATTCGATCGGAGCGGTGCGTTGTTTGCGATGGGGGGGGCTAATTATAACGTTACAATTTTCAACGTTACAATTTTCTCCATGAATTTCGCAGACGTCGCCGAAGGTACGCGCTTCGTGGCGTGGCGGCAACGTAATTGAATTCGCAAGAAGGGCGTTGTTCCGTCACGGCAGAGAGAGAGAGAGAGAGAGAGAGAGAGAGAGAGAGAGAGAGAGGGAGAGGGAGAGAGAGAGAGAGAGAGAGAGAGAGAGAGAGAGAGTGAGGGAAGAGGGGAGGGAAAGAGCGAGAAAGAGAGAGAGGGAGCGTCGCGCGAGCGACGTCTTTTCGACGAGCGATGTAGCAGGAGGAAGAAGGAAAACGGTGAAGAATCTCGTGCGGGAAAGAGTGCGGCGCGTTTCCGCAGGGGATATGTAGTTAACCGTAAGCCGGATAATCCCCAAACGGAGCGGTAAGCAGTTTACACGCACAAGAGCCGGCGGTGCCTCTCGTCGCAGCCGAGAAGAGAGAGAGAGAGAGAGAGAGAGAGAGAGAGAGAGGGGGGGAGGGGGGAACGAGAGATTGAGAAAGAGAGTTTTAAAACTCTCCCGGCATCTCCCACACGATACGACACGACGACGACGACGACGACGACGACGACGCGACGACGACGGCGGCGTAATAACGTGTTGATAAAATTCCGCGACCGAGTCGACGGCGTAGGCGGTAGCAAACGGAAGGAAAAAGTTTGCCGAGCGCAGCAGAGCGCGCCAGAGGAGGTGCGTTCGGGTCGTGCGGGGAAAGAGACGCGCGCTTTCGTTTCGTCGAGTATCGGAAATAACGCGCGGAAATGAATCGCGGGACGCAAGTTTCAGGCAAAAGTAACCGATTGATTTCGTTACTGCGCGTCGACTGCGCGTCACGGCGAGTCTTTCGTATATCCGCGACGTTATGAAGCGATGAACGGGTGACATTTTGGTGATACACGACAATAAGTTTGAGATGAATCGCGACGGGAGCTGAGGACGTGACGGTCTTCCTTCCCATTCGCGTAGAAATTTGTCCGTTGGGCCGTGTTTCTAACAGAACGCGATGGTTTGTTTGTCTAATTGCGATATTGCAAAATTATTATTCGCTGTCTCGCTATTGCGAGAATGCGTTATTATCTGCCACGATCGCAGCTGTCAGAGAGATTAATATGCATATACACCTTTCCAAGGAAGATCGAGAAAATCATCGCGCTCTCCGCCGTTACACGAAGCGCCAAGTGGGCGAGAAACGCGCGATTTTTCCGGACACTCGGCACATTCGTAATTCGCAGCGCCAAGGTGTATTTCAATAAAGGCATTCAGCTAGAGCCTGGTGCGGCATTGGAGCCGCGGCTCCGAATACGCAACCCGGAGGAGAAGCGGCGTGTTGCCGAAGAAAGAGCCGCGCTGGAGGGGCGGGGGGCGGGGGGCGGAGGGTGCCGCGGGGATGCCGGCGCTGTCGTCATCGTCGTCGGTATCCGAATTCATGAATAGGAAGACATTAGTAACGCGTGGCTACCCTATACCGCGCTCCTCGGATCTATGGGGTTTACGAGCCCGTATGATAAAATTGCTTAATTTACCATGGAACCCGTCGGCTATGCGACCAGAGGATAAAGTAAAAGAGCGGAAGCGGGGGTGGAAGCGAGAATAGCGGTGCTCATTCGTTCGAAGGGAGCGTCTCGGGAAGAGGAGCCGCGACGTCACCGACGCGGCTGCGAGTTATCAAGATCGGCGTTAGCGTTAGCGTTAGCGACTAGTGGACTTGCCCGCTTTTCGCGGGACTCGGGCGCGCGCGAGTTCGTTCAACGACGAGAAAGTAAGCAGCGCGACACGAATATCCGGCGGTGACTTGTCTGCAACGAGGCGACGCGGCACGACCGATTGTGTTTGCTTCACGCATCTTCTCCTCCTCCCTCGTCGCCTTGCAGCTTCCGCACTCGTGAGAACGTTTAATGCAACGGCCTCGGCATTGGCACGGGATATTACGCCGACACCGATGTGTCGCGGAACGCCGAGCGAGACGTGAGAGAAAACATCGGGCAGACAGTGGCGCAAAGTAACGCGCGTGGGGCCATTAGGAACGGGCTGAGTAATAATGCGTGATAAATTGCGCGCACGCGGCGTGCATTCGTTGCGAGTAGTTGCGAGCGCGACTGCACGACTGCGGAAGACAAAGCATGGAAATGATCTCCCCGCGCGAGAGCGCGGGCGCGGCCGCGCGCGTTCTGCCTTCAATGTGCGGCCTTCGAAGTCGAAGGCACCTCGGAGCTTCGTCTGCGTTACGGAGCGTTTCGCGGTGAAGTTACGATGAAATTTCGCAAATTCCTTTCGCCGCTCGAGAACTCGAGGATCGAATACGGTATACGGTATATACATGTCTACGTGCATGTATGTATATATACACGCCGCTACGGCGAACCGCGCGCTATCGGGAAGGCATTACGCTCGCTCGACGGCGAAGATCCACGCCGCTGGAATTCAACGTGGATTCGTAATCCTTCGGCGGACGGGGGGGATGCGGCGAAAATAGGGTGCACGGGTTCGCGACGCGATACGGGGCGGCTTTGCGCCTCTCTCTCGTCCTACACGCGCCGACTTTCATGTTTTCCTGGCGATACGATAAATAATGACAATTGCGCATCGTCATCTTCGAGCGATGTTATCGCCACGCTTGCGACCTTGCGAGCTTGCAGCAAAACGTTGCGATGAGAAACTACGTCGGATGTAACAGCCTCATTTGGGATTCGACGGATCGGAAAATGAATTTGCTAGACCGCAGCGAGCAGCACAGAGTGCTCGAACGCCGACGCGTGTCTAATAACGTCAGGTGGATAATGGGGAAATTTTAATCGAAATCCTCGCTCCATTTTAGCTTCGAGCCGCTCGAAATCTGCTCGTTCAACTTCTCGCTTGGTTACCAATTATAAAAGAGTCATCTCATTGTTATCCGTTGTAAACAGCGATTGAGAAAATCCCGACTAGAAATTTTGATCAGGTACGCCTGATATTGATAAGGACCTAATAGGGTGAATGAAGGGTAATCCTAATTAAGTCAGTCCTTATAAGGTCCTGACGACAATTGAGAATAAGGAAGACCTTTATAATGATTGGGTCCATATTAGGACCTTGATGTGTTCTTATTCATTGTACCTAATATGATTCGCATTATCAAGTTTTAACAAACACCACTTGTAATTAATTCTATATGTATATAATATGAATCATAATGTGAGAAAAAAAACGTAATAAGGATTCAATAAAGTAACTTAATAAGGACCTGACTATGAATCCTCAATAAGGCCCTGATATCCACGCTGCGTTACATGACTTACTAGGACCCGATAGTATTACCTTATTGGGACCTGATGTCCGGATGAGAATTAACCTCATCAGGACCATGGGATAAACTTCTAGTCGGAATCTATCAAACGGAGCAATTAAATTGTTACCCTCCCTCGACTCACTTTACGTCGTTTCTCTCTCTTGCTCGAAATTCATGACGTTTATATCCTTCCACGTGTCTCAGGAGCTCAATAACAAAGAACGGATGTTCGACCGCATTCCGCGCGCTCGTATCGATTTTTCATTCGAAACGCGCGAGCACACACTTGTTTAAACGTAGCGATCGCGCTTTGGGGCGCTTTGGTCCCGATGGCGGATGAAGGAAGCCACAAGTCGCCGATCGACGTGGCGGATCTTTTGCACCGGGGCCAGATTTGCTTTTGTCGATGCGAGAGCTTTAAAAGCAACCTGTTGAAAGTTCCGAACTGTGCACGCGGCGTACCGACGCGTGTCAGTCGTGGGAGTTTGAATCTGATTTACGTGTGACGCGCGCGCGCGATGCACGCGCAAACTTTCAGAACGACTCCCGCCGCCGAGCTGCCGCGTTTATTATCATAATACGCCGGCGCGTTATCTCATCGCCCGGATAATACTCGGCTACATCTAATCCGCGGCACGTGTTGTCGCGTGTTGTGTCCCCTATCTGCATGTATCATTAATACACCTCGTATCGCCATGTATCGCAGTTCATGGAGAAAATCTCGCGCGATGTAACGTACATTAACATCATAATCATAATGTAATTCCGCGAGAGAGTGCAAAGTGATACTTTGACGGCGGTTTAACCGCAATTTCACGGGAGATCACGGTTCTTCCCAGCGTCGGAATTCATCTCGCCCGTCCTCTTCGATGAATCTCACCGTTCTTCTCGAGAGCTAATTTTTCGATAGAGTTTGCGAGACATAAATCTACACGGAGAGACAGAAACCACAAAGCAATTCCCAAAGTTTCATCGCGTAAAACGAATCGAGTTGATGAGAGAGAAAGAAAAGTGAAAGAGAGAGAGAGAGAGGGAGGGAGAGCGAGTAGAAAAGGGGGTCGATAAAATTGAAATTTAACATGTCCGTCGTGGTGTTCGTGGGGAAATCAACGACACGTATTTGGTAGCGCCGCATGAGAAATTATGGCAGCTACAAATTTCACTTCCCGGTCCACTTAAAGAGCACGGCCGGATAATCGCGCGGCGAATTCGAGAGGGCCAACAAATCTCGCCGGCCGACCATAAAGGCAATCGCTCGAACGAGATATCAGCTCGATTTATATGAACGCCGGCCGACTTTCGATATCCGGACTCGTCCGCCATTAAATCGAGCGTCGCTTTTCGAGTTCGCTCACCGCCCGCTATTTTTCTCCTCTCTATCGCGAGAGACAGAGAGAGAGAGAGAGAGAGAGAGAGAGAATTTTTGCGGTTAACAAAGAAGGAATCACCGCGAGACTCGTCTCGATAAATCGCCGTAAAACGGCGAACAAAATGCTGAGGCTTGATCCGCCCGAATCGCACCTGTCGATCGCACGCGATCGACGATCCATCGCGATAATTGGTGGACATCAAAGACTCGCTGCGGGGATATCAAAGACGACGGACTCACGCTCGCGCTCGAATGTGCATCCGACAGCGGCGAACACGTCGAGCTTCGTTTGAATAAGCAGCGTACATTTGCGGGAGTTAACTGAGGTGTCCCGAAATTATGCAGGTGGGAAGTGGGAAACAAAGCGAAGGAAAAGGCGAATATTTTCGAGATAAACCGACACAAAAAAAGGAATATCGTTGCAAAGCGCGGTTACATCGAAATACTGTACTGTTCTCCTATGTAGCCCGGGAAGTGCATTTTTCTTCTTATAATATCTCCTTGACGCGGAAACTGAGTTTAAAATTTGATTTACGCGTTGTGCTATTTATAACTCAATTCCCAGTCATCGTCTCGCTCCCTTCTCGAATATTAATTCTGACGTTTAGTTCTTATTGTTGTTCATTCCGGACTTCCCGAGCGAGGCCGGGTGCCACTGTGGAAGTCGCAGAACGAAAGTACGGCGCGTTTTCCTTCCTTCCTTCCGTTAGTTTCTGTTTCGCTCGCTTTATTTTTCAAAATGAAATTCCCCCCGCACACGCGCGCGACGCGAGGGTTGATGAAGGGGAAATAGAGCTCCCGGGGCGAGAGAAGAACGGCGAGCGTCTCGTTTGCTTTATTTCCAAAAATTAAATTCCTCCCGCGGAATGCAAAGCCCGAGGACGAGGAAATAGAGGTCGCGTAGTAAAAAATAACGCGTCTGTACGTCTACGTTACATCCAAAAATTAAATTCTTCTCGCGAAATACAGCGGGAGGGCCGGGGAGGGGAAATGAAGATCGCGGAGTGAAGCACACTTGCGAATTAGCTTCGCCTGGCGCTGGCCGCGAAGGAAATGACAAAAGCGACGATCAGTTCCGTCATCGGTCTGGAAAGTAAGAGCAGTTTAAGAGCGATACGTCAATTTATCGGATTACGGCGCGCCCATCGATATCATTTATCGGCCGCTATATTCCCAGCGTGTCATTATTTTAATCGACAATTTGTCACGCGATCTTAACTGACACCTCACCTTGGAACTTTCATACTTCGATCTTCCTCACGAAAGACGCTTGCGCCTCTCTCTCTCTCTCTCTCTCTCTCTCTCTCTCTCTCTCTCTCGGTATTCGCTTCGTTTCAAGCGCGACCAGACTCCGCACTCGAATAGATCACACCGCGGCGGCTTTTCCGCGAATGATCGAGTCGCGAATCGCTCGCTCGGCTGATCGTGCGGCTTCTTGCTCGTTAGCGAGCGATTGCCTGGCAAAAAGGGGCGGTCGTCCTCGTCGTTAATTACTCGACGTGGACGGAATTAGACGGCGGATATCCAACTCCCTCGCGATTTGTGTGTGTGTGTGCGTGAGTGCGCGCGCGTGATTGGAAAATAATCTCATTCGTGCCTCAGTATGAAATAATTGCCACAACCTTCGTTTCGTTCTCGATCTAACCTCACTTTATAGCCCGCAGTACAGTTACAGGGAAATTCGAGTGAAAGCGAGGCTAATGCCTCCGATTGTATGTACGCTCGCAAAAACAGATGCGGCAAAAGCGCACGTGTGCACTGATTTGATGTTGCGCGCTGGTGTCGTTACAGCAAAACGCGGTCGCTTTTAAACTGCGCCGGAGAGCGACGGCCGAGGCGCCGCGGAGGGCTTCGAAGGATGCGCGCCGGTCGAGCAAAAGGGACCGCAAAATCAAGCGCCGGATAATGTCGTGAAGTACACACGCCGCGCTGGATTACCGAAAGGACGAAAGCTTTCCCGGCGCTAACCCTCGCCACCTTTCTTTCCTATCCGGAATCTCGTCCCTTTGTCCCCCCGCGCACCCCACTTGTCGCTCATTCTTTCTCATTGAGCGCCTTTAGCTTGCCCAAAACCACGTTTGCTGCACATCCCTTTTTTCTAACGGAGGAAACTTCCCTCTCTTCTTTGATTCCCGCTGTCCGTCGTCTGTTCGTTCGTTCGTTCGTTCGTTCGTTCGTTCGTTGGTCGCGCGATTATTCCAAGGAGCGCGGACGAGGGTACAACTTCGACGAAGGGTCATGAGTCTGGTCCTTTGATCGGTGCACTAATGAAAGGATCCTCGCGTCTCGCCGACGCGACGGGGCAGCCAGTGGAACGAGATGCAAGACACGAGCAAGAGGAGGACAGGACGCAGCAGGAGGAGGCGTGTAAAATAACGCCAGGGAATGGATCCCTGCGAAGGTTCCAAAGGACAAACTTTTAACGAGCGAGACCTTGAATTTTGTAAAAATACGTCGCACCCTCTCCCACCTCCCCTCCTCTCCCCATCGCCGCTTCTACTCTTTATGCGTGTGGTTGCGTTGCTTTTAAAATTGCCGTTAAACGTGCACGGTTGCTTCGTTGCTTCTTAATTAAATCGACTTTTCCGCGAAAAGTTTTAAGCATGGAAATTTGAGGTGATAATAGCGCGTGCGACTGGAAGACAACAGTAGTTGAGTAGTTTCTTTGATTTTAGCAGTCGTGTGTGTGTGTGTGTGTGTGTGTGGAAAGATTAAGCGTTGAATATTAATGATACGGAGAGCTTCGAGCTGTCATGAAAATAGCGCGCATTTCGATCCGACGCAATTTTTTTCATGATTTCGGAGGACGAACTTTGAAGCAATGAATAAATCGCTTTAAGATGCAAGCAATACAAAGCACAGAATGCGCGAAGGAGATTGGCTTATAATGTAGCGAGTATAAATAATGCGTTGAAACACACTGCGCCGTCCCAATCAGATGAAATTACTCACCTAATCGTCCCTGCGAAACGAGTCCGCGAAGAATAATTCATTGACCATGCAAACGTAGCTCAAAGCTGCCGACGAGCGTGGAAGACAATGGGGCGGTATAATTGAAAAGGACAGCTAAAGTAACGTGCACCAACAGATCGCGTGCGGTCTAATTCTGACTGAATTTAATATCTGTCTCAATTGTTCGTCGAACCAAGTGGAGTGTTGTGAATAATTCGTGGGGGATGTAAGCTCTTCGGCGAGAATCAAGAGAGAGAGAGAGAGAGAGAGAGAGAGAGAGAGAGAGAGAGAGAGAGAGAGAGAGAGAGAGAGAGAGAGAGAGAGAGAGAGAGAGAGAGAGAGAGAGAGAACGAGAGAGAGAAAGAACGAGGGGCAGAAAGAGACAGAGAGATAGACATAGAGGGGGAAGAGAGAAGAGAGTGTGATAAAATAGCGAAGCTGTGTAAAATAACACCGTTGAAGTAACGATCGCTCTGTGAACTTTCCTAGACGCGCCCTTTTCCTCTCGCGGCCTCACCCCTTGGCTTCTCACACCCTCTTGTGCTATCTCCCTTCGCGCTTCCAGCAGTGGCGTCAAAGGAACGCAGCCACTGGCTAATTCGATAATGCATTTTCGGAGGGTGGCGAAGGGAGAAAGGAGGAGAAATAGAGATGGAGAGAACAAGAGAGAGAGAGAGAGAAAGAGAGAATGGAGAGAAAGACACAGGGAGACAGAGGAGTGAGAGAGAGAGAGAGAGATAGAGAGAGAGAGAGAGAGAGAGAGAGAGAGAGAGAGGGAGGGAGGAAGAGTGGGAGCTTTGATTCGTCTAGCTTGAGATTACAGACGAGGAAATCGGAAACCGAATTCCCATGTCGCGTATATCCTGCGCCGGATTTAAAGGGAAGATACGTTCCGGAAATTCGGTCAAATTCGGAAAACGCCGATGTTGGGAACTATCGGGACATTTTCGGGAAAATTCACGTTGCGGTCTCGGCGATCGTGGCGAACGAGATAGCTTACGCGCGTTGACCATCCGCTCGCGTAATGTATCACGGCTGAAAATATTTGCGCTTTACATATCCTTCTTATTTTACATGTCCCGCTGTCACAGGCACAAATACGCGCGTTCACGCATTCGTCGTGCATTATTTATTTCATCTCGCACCGAATAATCTTCGCACGCCGTTCTCCATTATTTAGTCGTCATTTTATTTCGTCGTTTTTACCGCGTCCATTATCATATTATTAATTTTGATGCTTCATTTAATTAACGTGTCCAGGTCAGAGTTAAATTACCTGCCGATTGTATTTTGTAATATTAATATATTGATGCGACGTACAAATTTGCCGCGTGATGGCGGCGGCGATGATGAATCCTCGTGTGTATCTTTTCGGATATTATACTAATGAAGACTGAATTTACGCGAGAGAGAGAGAGAGAATCCTCTTTTTCTCTCATTTCAAGGGATTCCGGTACACCGGTGCAATCACAACGTCATTGTCGCGACAATAATTCCGCCTGTTGTGCGTCTCATTAAATCCTCGGAGCGCCTCGCAAAGAGTCGCCCCCTCCCACGTATGCGAGACACGCGCTATGCAAGTTTCATAAAGCGCGCCTCGTGAAATCGTAATTATTACCTCGTATCTCGTTAATCCGTCGCGCCGAAAACGCGGAGAATTACGAGAATGGCGGGACATCGTAAGGACTAGCAATCGTTTCACGAAATTCTACGACGCGTCGCACGTGCGTCTCGCGAACGGTTATACTTCACCTCTATATTTTTGCTCTTTCGCGGAGTAGGTCAGGTTTTTTCTCGGTATCTTCAAATGTATCGCGGATATTATCAACCCTCAAGCGTTCAACACCGAATGAATTTCATACGTGCGAATATCTTTTCTTTTGTATTTTCTCCCCGTAAAGAAAAATAAAAGAGTCCGAGCTTCCTGCACAGTTTTGAATTTCAAATCTTCAAATTTTCCAGAACTTGATATTAAAACGATCCGCCACGGGAAAAGAAATTTTAAACTTGCAATATATGATATTTTAGTCCTTGCGCAAGTTATATTTTCCAAGCGCTTTTTTACAGTCTATTTATAATATAAAATACTATCTGCCTGTGACATTTAAATTGAGATTACAAGTTAATTTTCGCGCGATTTCATTCTTCTCTCTCTCTCTCTCTCTCTCTCTCTCTCTCTCTCTCTCTCGGATATGCGCTTCAAAGGCGTTACGAACACATGAACTACGTACCTCCGGGATCACATCCGCCTGAGAGACAGAAATACACACGTGATAAAGCGATCAGAAGCCGCTGACATTTTCTTTATGGTTTCCGGCAATATTCTATCGGGATCGGAGATGCGTCGAGGGAGATCCCGTCTCCATCTCCCTACATCTCCATTACGGTGCATATAAAAAAGTTACGCGTCTCGAATCTGAGGATCTATCCGTTTCGCGTGCAAGCTGGGTGAGCGACTCCGCGAGTCGCGTTCCTCGCGAGCCTAATTCGCCTCCATTCTGCGCGCTTCGGATTCGACCGGCTCGCACCCCGAATGCGCACCCCCGTCGCTCTCGCGCGAGCACGCTAGTCAAACCCGATAGCGCCGACCAAAGCTTTGAAACGGGAGATTTTGCGCGTTTATTTGTCATCGATATCCTGGACGGCCGTTAACCCCTTGTGCCCTCCCTCCCCCCTCCCCCCCTCTCATCGGCCTGTCTAATGCGACGGCGGATCCGATAAATCTCCTCTCGTCCGCGATATTGCGCCGTGACCGATCTGGAAAAAAAGCGCGAATTATACATGCCAGACGGACTTCCGCGCCCTGCTCGAAGACTGAATTTTTTCATAAAGAGAATGAGAGGAAAAGAATAAGAGAGACAGAGAGAGAGAGAGAGAGAGAGAGAGTCACCGGAACTGTAAACGTTATCTTTCGATTTATCGCAGGTGGGAGCGAGGAGGACGCGGGGGGCGACCTGTGCTACGCGTGATCGATTTGAATTTTATTCATTCGTTTTTCTTGTTTTTTTTTATCTTTTTTTTTTTTTTTTATTAAACCACTGCCGGCGAAAAAACGCGATGGGGGATAATTCCGTAGTACGCGCGCATTGTACGAGGAATTGCTCTGTAATTGAAATACCGGCCTGTAGGTTGTGCGCCCTACGCCCGGAAGAGCTTATAGTTAACATTCGTCGTTAAATCGCGATTATCGCGTGCATCGAGCGTGTACACGCGTTGCACGACTTGCAATTTATAGATCGCTCTGTATCATGAGCTTCCCAATCGCGAGAGTTACTGATGCTGCTAATTGTCGCGATACTGCAAGTATCAAGTAATTCGCGGCTAACAGATCACCGATTTCGTCGCGGCGGAAATACGGAAATACGGACTCCTTGCACTCTCTCTCCCTCCCCGCTCCGATCACACACACGTTGTCCCTTCTTAATTTCGGTCGCCCGTCGGAGTTCTCCCGTGAGAGCTCGCCGGGGGTAGAAGAGGGCTGGATAATGAACGCGCATTAAACGCCAGAGAGCAGCAATTTTCACGTTTTGCCGATTAATCGACGTTTAAAGCGACTTCGGAGGGCGTCGCTGACTCGTCGGCTCGACAAAACACACGACGCGACGGCGGGATGCTCTCGCCCAGAAATTATCTTCATTACTATCCCCGCGACGTTCGCCCGGGTGTGTTTTCTCAGCACATACGCGCGACCGGGCCGTTAAGAGGCCAGCGTCGGCGGCGGCGACGGCGATAATTTCCAACGGGAATATTTTCCGAGGGATCAAACCGCCTCTAACGCCACGTGTGAGAGGGTGCTGCGCGTTCCCACCCCCTCGGACTCGCCCTCTCTCTCTCTCTCTTACATTTTCCATTATGTCGCGCAAGATTTCTCGCACGTCCTCCAGAGCTCGTCGCCGCCGCCGTCGCCGCCGCACGTGTAAATTGGCGGCTTTCGTCGCGACAAGGTCGACGGGGGGAGAAGAGTCGGTTTTAACCCCCCGTCGTCCTCCCGCTGGTTCCTCCTCGTCCTAGCGGGTTTAATGGCGCGCCTACGAGGAGGGCGTTAAATTTTGTCACCGAGCACAAAGGGCCAAAGGGTGAGAGGCGAGAGCGTATCGTTTAACGCGCGCCCGAGCGGGCGCCCCTGAAATTTTCGTCCGCCACCCTCTCGCCCTCTCCTCGAGCTTCCTTGTCCTCCGCGGAGGTCTCTCACACTTTCGGCTCACTAACGACGTTAATAATAATTGCGATTTTGTAAAGGGCCGCGTGAAATACGCGGGCGCGCGGCGAGCCGCCGCCGGCGAAGAGCGGCGTCGAGAGGGCGCCGGAGAAAGCGTAGGCAAAATTATCATATATTGTAATACGCATTATTAAAGCGCGACTAATGCTGTAAAAATTAGTGCTGAGCTTAGGACAGCGTGCGATGGATTTATTTTGTTGTTATCGTTGGTAGCAAAAAATGAAAGGAGAATGCAAGCGTTTTTAGAAAATTCAGAGAGGCAGAGAATAGGAATCGAGATTTTTCTTGATTTTCAAGTACACTGTAAACATGAAAAATATTGATTCACGAGGCAACTGCTGATCACATCGTGATCGTGGTTGCGAGCACACAACTAATGTACATTTGTGAGGATGTACAGATAAAAAGTTTGCGAATAATGCGTAGTGAGTGATCCGCGCGGAGGCGATCGCGCAGCGAAACGAGCCGCGCTTCCGCAAGCGAGATCGAGAAAAAAAGAACTTCTGCGCGTGAGTGAGGCCTCCTTTTCAAATGAATGATTACCGCTCATCCGACAAATTAATATAGAACGGCACGTAATTGCGGTGGGATCCGATTAACGAATATGATTAACGCGACGGACGAGTGCATTTGTATTCAACGATTAATGATTAAGTAGCGTCCAACGATCAACGATTAACGAATATGTAACCGCGGATAATTTCGTACACGTAATTATGTCCACCGATATGATGATTTATTCGAATGAGCCGACATTCGAATGAGCCGACTGTTAAGTAACTTCATCAATCGATATTATACTTTAACGCGACGAGCGCACGCCGCAATTCGCGCGTTAGCTCCGTCGTAATAAAACATACAACGCGCGAATAAAACGTGTAACCGTGTTACCGTAACGACAGAGAAGTAACCTGAAGAAGAGGAGGTACTCGAGAAGAAGACGTTAATCAGTATCGCTGCAGTGTGCGAAGACACACACACACATACGCACACACATTTGTCCCCTTTTCATACAATACTCTTGAAGCCGGCCGAAAAGGACTGAGAGCGCGCGCAACAAAGTCGTATTAACGTATACCTATCGCGTATTACGTCGAGCAATTTGCAAATTGCGATCGCGCGACGTCGACGATACGTCGCATCGGCGGTAACGCGAATCCGTTTCGTCATTACGAACGTAACTCGACCGAGGCAGCCGGAATATGCCGACGCGTTGTTTGCGCGTGCCGCGATTACTATAACGTTATCATTCGTATCCAGGCGGAACGGGGCTTTGTGTGTACGTTGTGTTGCCGCCGCGCGCAATTCCGCCGGCCGTAATTAGCGCGACCGCGCGCGGCTCGCGGGATTGAATGCTCCTCGCGGCGTGAAATTCGCGCGAACCGACTTTGATTAGAGTTTATTACCGCCGCGTTTTTACCGCGTCGCTATTGTCAATTATCGCGGAATATAAAACGGATGGGAGTGGCGCGCGCGCGCGTTCTCGCGTGTTCCGCAACGTTACCGCGTCGGAGCGACGCGCGAAATGTTTAATCATTCTCGCGGATTGCCAGGAAACAAACAGGAAATGGAGCGCTCTCGCATCGTCGATTCAACGCGATTTCTAATGAAATTACCTATGTATGTCAATGGCACACACATGCCGCACATTCCACGTCGCTTCGTCCGCGGCGCTGACGTGAGTCGCGAAAATTGCCATTTTTCGAGAACAGAGAGGCGCGCAATTGCATCTGTTGTAAAATAAAAGAGTGAATAAAATCGCAAAGATGAATAATAACAGGTAGACCGGCCGATTTAAAGTTGACCGCAGTGTCCGGAGAACATTCGACGTTGTGCTTGTCGCCGCGTTGTTTTCGTGCTTCGCTTTCAAGTGCTCGAAATGAGATGGAATTATTTCGTCGGCGAATCCCGCTCATCCCGCGTGACACGCCGTTTGGTTAGGCAAGCTCGCTCTCTCGTGAGAGTTTCTTAACCACGAAAACGTTACTCACGCTCCCTTAAGTTTGTTAAGCGCTCAGAGAGCCATTGATTTCCCGATTAGCTGGAAAATATTATCGCGACGCTCGAATTCGATGTCGAAGGAGTCGTATTCTCGGCTCGTTCGTAGATTCCAAGTTCCGCTTTCAAGATCGGCGTAACCCGGAAACTTGCCGGAGCCGGCGTAAATATTTGCCATTCAAAAGAGTGGGCGGACTACGTTTAAATATCGATGACAGCGAGAGTACCGAGGCATGCCGCGCGCCGATCGTGAAATATTGACCGATTTTTGCGTATTCGCGGGCCGGCAGTCTGCTGGGGAGAACGCGCGAGCTGTCGGCCAAATTCGTCGGCGAAAATGTTGAAAACGCGCAATCGAAAACACGGGCGACGTTCGCCCCGAAAATCCGATACAGACGGAGCTCGTTCGTTTAAATAATCTCTACATTGTATTTATCGACGTCGCTTTTTATCGGTCGCGAGCGACGCGACGCGGCTTTCAGAATCGAGAATTTTTCCCGATTACAATGGCAAATGCGTGCGAAGAGGTCGGGGATCGGTGCGTCGGAAAAAAATACGCGGCGTCGGGCCCGCAATTTCTCACGATTATACGAGTGTCTCGGATAAACGAGGCGCGGATGAATCACGAAAATGTCAAAGACTGCGGCAGGAGAATAATTTACGGCGAGAAGAGGAATGACGATGTTTCGACGATAAAAACTTTACACTCCTTATATTAATGTACGACTGAAAACTTGAAGTTTTAATCAAACAAAGAGAAGACTAACGCGAATTAACTGGATCTGTACTTTTCTTTCACAAGTGGGAGCAATTTCGCTCGAATTTTGATCGAAGAGTCTTAACATCCTTTCGGAGACGAGAAACTGAGCTTCGACAAATCGCCTAAACCGGTCTATAATCTTTAATCGCGTTAATTATGGACGGAATTAACGGCGGTTCATCGGAATGTCCAAATGTAATTTCAAGCCTGCTCTTTCCCCCTCTCTCTCTCTCTCTCTCTCTCTCTCTTTCTTTCCCTCTCTCGTACTCTCCGCCAAGGCCAGGATCAAGAGATTCCCGCCGGAAGGGTTGAGATCTCATCGGGAAATTTCGGACAGGTCGACGCGGCCGCGGCGCGTCACCTTTCACCCGTCACAAAGAGGCCATTAACAAAATCCGCGTAAGCCGTGAAGTGTCCGACGCGTTGCTTTTTGTGGCCGAGGAATGCCAGACAAATCGCATTTCCGCGATCACAAAACGCACAATGAGAGAGTCCGCGCGGTGCCCCGTGCATTTTCACGCTAAATTTGCTCCGACGCTCCGACAGTCGCACGACAATGATAGAAAGAGAGAGAGAGAGTCGCTTAAACGGTCGCCTTTCTACCGTAGAAATTTGGCCATTAAACTCCATTGACGGATTAACCCCCTCCTTCCTTCCTGCGTTCCGCGGCCCTTCGGACACCCATTTTGCGCGTCGGGGTCGCCTTAAGTCCCGAACAGTCGCGCGAGGGTCATATGGCGATTTTTTGAATATATATATATATATATATATATATATATATATATATTCACGCGCCAAACGGCGATCGTTTAAGGGCGCCCATTGTTCGTCCGGTGAGAAATATGACGGCTGCTCTCCCGTCCTTTCGTCTTACTCCCCGGATGTTCGGCATTCTCTCTCTCTCTCTCGCCTCTTCCCGTTTTCAACGCTCTCGAACACCCTCGCTCACGACCACGCTAATCGGCTCGTTCTCTTTCCCTTTCTTTCGTCGCCGTACCTTCGTTCGTCCGCGTCGCTTATAAATGCTGTAATTCGGTCAATACGCTGACGTCATTCGAAGGACAGGGGTCCACGCTTTGAAGGGGAGGATTCTTAGAACGCTTCGCCCAGGAATGTCGAGAGAATTTACGGCTTTTTATTATACCGTGATTTACCCCTCTCCCCCCTTTCCCGCCAGCCACCTGCCAAATCACGCGACCCTAACACGAAAGCGTTGACGAATTAAATACGCTCTGTTAAACATCTGGTCGAAGCCGACGCGTGAAGCGTGGACGCGGATTCGACGCGGATTCGGGAAAGTAATTTCCGCGGAAACGCCGGCGCACCTCTTAGCGAGCGAGCGTTTTATGCGTTTTACATCGGCCGTGGTGCGTTTACAACTCGCGGAGATATTTTCTCGCGAGCGACGTGCAGACGCACGCGAGAAAATTGCGACGTCGCGCGTCGCGCGCAAAACGGAAACCGGCAGAAATCGGTCGCTTAACTCGCTGGGATTGAATGTAAATCGCTACTTTGCCACTGGAGGCGATGGCGGCGACAGCGACGGCTGCAGTGAAGGTAGGAAACTCGTGTTTCCGGTTCGCAACCCTTGCCCCGCAACGCTTTCAGAATATGCGCGCATTACCCGGCCGCGCAATAATGCCGCGGCGAGACGGTAAGAGCAGCGAAGCGACGTAAGCGGCCTCGCAGAACAGCCCATCGTCTTTCCGTCCTCCAAAAAGTCTGACAATATGGGAAATAAGTGCGAGTCGGTTAGATCGGCGGGGCTGAAGCTGCTCGACTGTCGAAAGGAGAAAAGGATCGCGGTAGGAATATTTTATGGCCGACAAGATGGGTGGATTACAAATATTCTTTTACCGTGTAAAAGCGTCCCCAATCCCGCGGCAAGAGCAATGACGCGTGAATTCCGCGGTGAAAATCATGAGATGCTCAACTATTCTTCGCTCATCATCTCCGAAAAGAAAAACGCGGGGAGACTTGATACGCGCTTGACCCCTCTTAGTCAAATCTTGTCGCACGAGCTGTGATCATTTTTAACCAAACGGTTGGACAGAAAGAGAGAAAGAGGGAACAAGAGAGAGAGAGAGAGAGAGAGAGAGAGAGAGAGAGAGCCACATCTTTACAAATGAGCGGGGTTGGAAATAAGGGGAATATTCTCTGTCCGTGTGCTCCCTCGGATATACATTTTCATCAGCGATTTCGCCGAGCCACAAACGACGCATCGGTCGCGTCCTAGCCGCAGGACACGTCGGGATCGTCCAGTCCGAGGAGCTCACGCGGCGCGCGTATCACCGCGTACTCCACTGAAATTCATATTTCCTTCCCTCGGAACTTCGCCGGCCGAGGCTACGCGCGCGAGAGCGCGAGTGCACCATGTATTTATGGTCGGTAATCCCGAAAACGCCGTACGCCGAGCGCTCACGGAAAAAGTGCTTTATGATTATCCGCGTACGTTTTCGCCGTACATTGCGGACACCAGCGCGGCGTGGCGGGCGCGATAAAAAATTCGGCCGCGTTATTCGGAGATTAAGTCGGCGCATTATACGAGAGCGCGAGCCGTACCTCCATTCGTGCGAGCGATATTAAATCTCTGCTTCGGGAGAGGGGCACGGCGGCGGGGGGTAGCGCGTTTTGTATTAATGCGGAACAGAAATCCAAACTGATGCGCTTGGAAGAGAGAGAGAGAGAGAGAGAGAGAGAGAGAGAGAGAGAGAGGGAGAAATCGACGCGAGATGAAACGAAATGAAAGATAGAGCGCGAGGGAAAGAGACAGAACGAGCAGAAAGTTAGGCCGGCGCGGAGCGAGCGTCGCACGCGCGGTAATCCCCGTTAAAGTTAGAAAGGGCGCCATTGTGATCCGCGATTCAGAAGCAATTTGCAGCTGGTGGCACGTTCACCTCGGTGCGTCCTGTCGGCCGTGTGTTTTCCCTCGCATTAGGGGCATCGGCGCAGCCCCGCGCTCTCGATGGAAAACTGCTGCACGCGCCACCCGCCGAATTAACGGCGCAGTGGTGGCGTTTCCGGCGGACACAGGCCAAACGCTTTGAAGTACGGGCGTTTTCAATTAACGTGCGAAATAAAGCGAGCCTACCCCGATCGCGGTTTGCGAATTATTGAGGTATCGTTGATCCCTTCCCCCCTCCCAAAGGCGCTCCCGAATATTGCAAACGGAATGCGCACTTCAGGGCTAGTTGGGTCTCTTCATTTCGACTGTGTGCACATGTGCATCCTCGTTGTTCCGCGGGATAATATTTCACTTCACAAAGAAATATATCATCGTCTTCGTCGTCGTCATCGTCATCTTCGTCTTCGTCGTTTCCGTCGTCGTCTTCGTCGTCGTCTTCGTCGTCTTCGTCGTCATCTTCTTCGTCCTCGTCATCGTCTTCTTCGTCTTCTTCGTTGTCGTCGTCGTCTTCGTCGTCGTCTTCGCCGTCATCTTCGTCGTCGTTGAAGGAAAACATTTAGCTGTGCATCGCCTCAACCCACCCTAATATGTGACGATAATAATAGTATTTAATAAATTTGTGTCGCGTCACAAAACATGAAGCGATTCTTCACGCGAGATAACCGCGCCGGGACCTAAGTTTTCGGGCGCTTTCCGGCCGAAAAGGAATACGAAGAAGACCGGTCGGTTTGTAAAATGACCACTTAACTGCGCGCGCTAAAGCCGCGGAAATTAGAATTCATCGCGCCGGTCCGAATTAAAGTCGCGAAACTTTTTAATTTCGTAATATGCAAATTAGACCCGGCGACACCGCGTAATTAATTCCGGCCGCGTGCGCTCGCGCGTGCGTCACACACGCGTACTGTACATATACGTGCGCGCTCTCCGCGGATGCGGACGCCGGCGTCGGCCCGGCGCCGGTTTTTCCTGCCCGCGGAAAAAGTCGCCCGCCTGATGAAATTTTTACGCAGCTGACCACCGCCGCCGGGGGAGAAAATCCCGAATTCGCGCGGCGGCTTCCCGTCCCCTCCTGTCGCCGTCGTTTCCGAAAGGACTCCCCCGTGCGACCACCGTGCGAGAGCACCGCCGCCACGCCAAGTATTATAATGATGCCGCGTTTAGTATATAAACCGAGGGTTCGTCGCGCAATTTTTCCCTCCAACTCGTCGTTTTGTCATTCTTCCTTCCTTTCTCTTTCGTTTTCCTTTTTCAGTGATACAGACGAGTATGCGAGTGTTTCGCGTTCACGCAAGCAGCTTCGCAACACGCTGATTAATCGCGTTCATCGCGAAATTTCGTCCTGGACGATCTCGCTCCCCCCGCGAGAAACTTTCCTCGTCCGTTCCCTTTCGCGCGGTACAAAACTTCCGAGGAGTCGAGAGCGCGGCTGTTCGATTCTGAGCGAACGACAGACCGCGGCGTCATAATCTTCCCATCCTGCGAGCGTCACAAGCGTCGGAAATTTATAGAAAGGGAAGGAACAATATCGAAAAGCCCATTGCCGAGAATAGGAAATAATTAGCCCCGACGCTCAGCGCTGCGGCTCTCGAGCCGCCGCCGCCGCCGTAGCCCGAGGCTCTCCTTTCTCCCCTTCAACGCCCGTATCGCATCCCCTCCCCGCGCCGGCTAAAATAATATTTCACATTTCTGTCTCGCCTCGCCGTGTCCCCGGCATTGATCAGTCCTTGTCGGCGAACTGCTCAGTCGCGTGCGAGGCGAGATACCGCACAGGGTGTATACACTTCGATGAATATTATCGATCAACTGGACGCGGCGGAGAACGTCGCTTTTGAAAAGTAGTCGCCGGAGTCGTCGCTCAACGCCGGGACCGATAACGCCGCTTTGACGTTATCCCACCGCTCTGGGGGGGGGAGGAGGGAGGAGGGGGGCGGAAGATAACAGGTATACGAAATTACATACACAAAGAGACCGAGCCGTTGACTCGCGAAGAAGCGGGAGAGGCGAGCGGGTTAAACGAGCGAGGCTCGTTTGGCGAAATGTCCCCGGGATCATCGAAAACATATCCCGTGCGCGTCACGGCTTCGTTTACCCCGGCTCGATTTCACCCGGACGCGCCCTCTCGACACAACCAGCCGACAACCACCCCTTCGCCCTCCGCGCCCTCGACGCCGAGCGGCGCGCGCGTCGAGAGACAAGACGCATTAGTTTCGAAAGCGTCAGCGCGAGCTGTTTCACCGGGGGACATTACGTATGGAGTGCGTAGATAATGTAGACGCGAGAGAGAGGGATAGAGAGAGGGGGGGGAGAAGGGAGAGAGAAAGAGAGCTGCGAGAGGCGGAAGGGGACGACGGGGCTTTCCGTCGCGATGCTGTCGGGGGTGGATGGCAAGCAAAGCGAGCGGCGGAAGGGTCGGTTGGCTGGTAACATCTTGCGCTGATGTCCCGATACACCATAAATTATTATATTCATATTATGTCCCGTCCGATTCGTGCCACCCCTGTCGCGATTCCGTCCTAGCAAGGGTTGCGGCGGCGGCGGCGGTGGCGGCGGCGGCGGCGACGGCGATGTGTTTCGTTTTTGCGAGAGGATTTATCGCCCGCGGCTCGCACTCGATGGAACTGATCGCGACTACGTGACTACCACCGGCGGCTCGCCGTTGCCATTATGTGCATCCGCACGACGAGACCGGCGTACGAAACGGTGCCTTTTTGCACGGCGCATCGCCGCGAACCGCCGAGGCGGCTTCGCTCGCGGCGAGATAATTAGCGGACGCGTCGATGACCGATCGTTTGCGCAATCGGCTGATTAGAGCTTGCTCAGGCCGAAAGCGACATGTCTGGTTTCGAAAGGATCACTGTGTGTCTCTCTAACGTGTGCAGTTATTGATTTCTCATTATTAATCTATTATTTATTATTAGCGGTCGTGAAGTAAAGAGAGAGAGAGAGAGAGAGAGAGAGGAATATGGAGGAACTGCTTGAAACAATACGTAGTCTGCTCCACAAATTTATAAAATTATAAATTTTGATGCGAGATTGTCATTTTGAGGAACGAATGAATATTACATTCCCTCTGAGAGGGCCCGGAAAGAAATAAAATCGTTTTCGATTCTCCAGATCGATCCATGATGTGGATCAGGTCGAGTCGCGGCGACCGATTATCCTCGCGGCAGCAAGGTGAACGCAGGATCAATCGATTTTTCTTTTTTATTCCCCGCCACTTAGCGCGTTGACACAGTCATCGCGCGCACGTGTATGACTGTGTGTGGATTCATCTCGCTCTGTCGACGACCATAACCGCGGCCATCTTATCATGCAAATGAGACTCCATAGACGAGTTCGCGGAGGAAGGAAGAATTCTCGTCATGAGTCCCGAGGAAGCGGCGAATTTAAGACGAGGATGATTCCCCGATACCGCACGTGTCAGCGCCGGGATTTCTTGGCTTCCCGTTTGCTCATCTCCATTTCGCCCGACACTTTTGCACCACCATTGTCGTCGTCGTCGTCGTCGTCGTCATCCTCGTCTTTCTCGCGGCGCTTCTCCTTTCGGGATTCTCACGGCGCGACAAGCTTCCGACCCTCATCATCCTGACAGCAATGCTGCGCACTGCTGGCTCGCCGAGCATTGCTTTTATACGCATATTATATATATATATTTATTTATTTATATTTACATAAAGAATTTGTAAAAGCTCGTCGGAAAAAGCTCGTCGGATTTTTGCTCAAGCTTTTTTTCTTAAAAACAGTAACAAAACAATACGTCGGCTTTCGTTATATTCATCATTTCCTACTCCACAGGTGATTATCCGATTCCGGCTGCGGAATGATTTTCTGAGGCAATAAAAAAACCAGACAAATTTTCGCAAGCCCCTCATTTCTATCACACGACAGGAATTCTCCGTTTCCGTAGTTGCGACCGAAGGGGAAAGAGAGCCGTCAGGGAGTTAATCCGACAATCTGACAAGTAGTCAAAGAGAGGAACTTATCATTATCTCTGTTCTTATTGTTACTGTGCAACAGTTTACACCTAACAGATCGGGCGAAATGCTAAAAATCAACTTGCCGCAAGAAGTCGCAGGAAAAGTGCCCAGCCATTACAATTACGAAACTTCCGGAGCTTTCCGCTCTTCGTCCTCCCGCCAGTATTTCCAGGTTTAATTCTTTAACGCGCGCAGCTGTGTGCGTTGATTAATAGCTCCGGGCCGCGTCGCATTCGTAATCGTTTACGTCGCCGACCTTATCGAGCGCTCGTACGGGACGACCGTGTAATTCGTATTACGAGAAACGACTCTTGACTGAGTCGTTCATCGAGGCGTTTCTCGCCTCGCCGATAACCGAGAGAGAGAGAGAGAGAGAGAGAGAGGGGGGGGGGTGGAGAGGAGGGAGGAAGAGAGATAGAAAGAGGGAACGAGAAAGCGAGCGGCTCCTCGTGCTCCGCAAAATTTAGCGACGATCGATCAACGTCCCGCCGGCCGGATAGAAAATGGACTCGCGTGCCTCGCGACCGAGTTAATAGCACTTCGCGCCGGCGAAGAAATTGCCGAAAAACAAGCGCGGGGCCCAGGCGGGGGCTCTCGCTCTCGCTAGCTTGCCAGCCGGGCGAAAACGCGAAAACACTCATTAACGTCCTCGTGCGCGGTATTTACCGTATACTTCGAACGGCGCGCGAGCGAACGTTTCCCGCGAGCTACAAACACCTTTTCAGTGCGGTATTAGCGGTCTAAAACGCCTTTCCCCGCCGCGAGTTTTTCGCCGACACAATTTGCTGCAACTATGAGACTATCCGCGTGAAAGAAATGCCGAGAGATTGTAACTCGGAAAGACGCAGCGGCGAAGTTGCGTTTCAGCGAGAAGCTCTTTGATCCGCATCGAAAACATCGGCGCGCGCTGCGGACGAACGGAGCGCCGGAGTTTCACGTTCGTTCGTTCGTTCGTCACGCGCACGTTGCTAATCAATCGCGCATCCGTGGCAAATAAGACGGGACAAACTGACGAATTTATTGTTGCTGATAAATGATAATTCAAACTCATCCTCGGCATCGGCAGGTCTCTATGCGGAATTTAGCGTTTATTACAAGTCGCTGATCGATAATGGGTGCGTATATCAATAATAACGCGAGAAATATGTCGCGCGAGCGCATTAAATCCGTCGATCGCCTGTGCGGAAGTTATTCCGAATTCGTTGACTCTCGCTAAATACGCTAATCATCGGGTAATTACTCACTCGTCCCGAATGAAGTCTCAGCGACTACGGGCATAATTAATGATATCGCGGTCCTTTTTTACTGATTACCCGGCAAGTCGCGCGAAGAACCAAACGGGGCGCTGGAAAGGCAACGCGTCCAATCAGAACCTTCAACTTCCCGCGAAAGCAACATCGACGCCGATCTGATCAAAGAATCCGCGGGGATGAAAGAGCGGCGCCTGAATACACCCTGCGCGTGATTTCGGGCGCTTCAATCGTTTCTGTTTTCGAAAACGTCCACGAAACACATCAACGACAACCGGATCCTTTCATACGCGGCCCGCCCGACGACGTCGGAAAGTTTGCCGACTCGAGCAGACGCGCGCTGGCGACGAGGAAAATACACGAGGGGGTAGGGGATGTGAGCGCGGGCTGGGACCGGGAAATTAGACAGTCCTTGCGGGGAGCGGCTCACCCCGAATGACGCCGACGCGTCTTCCTCAAAGGAAGAACGAGCAATAAGGTACCGGCTGGCTGGTGGGAGAGACACGTCTGATAATCCTCTCTCCCTCCCTCTCCCTCTCTCTCTCTCTCTCTCTCTCTCTCTCGCTCTCTCTCATCCGGCGAGAAGACCGTCGCATAATCTCTCCCTCCGGTCCGCCTCCCCGTTGCCGTTGCCGCCACTCTGCTTTCCACCCTCGCAGGAAGTCGCTCTGTTTACCATTCTGAGGACGTCTTTAATATATAACGGGCAATTTTCCCATGCTCTACGCCGTAAACTTCTTCGAGAAATTGGATGTTCCTGAGTCGGGAAGGAGGAAACGCGGCTAAAGAGACGCGGAGAAAGAGAGACAGGGTTATGCAAAAAGAGAGGGAGAGGGAGAGAGATAGAGAGAAGGTGATCCTTCGTGAAAAACAGGAACCGCGATTCAACCGGCAGGAGCTCATAATCCTCCCCGCATAATCCGCGGTCCTCGGGCGTGCCATCGATTTTGTACACGCATATATATTTCGGAGGGGGGAGGGAGGCGAGGCGAATCCTGCAGCGCGGGAACGCCGGGGAGTCGTTTTAATATCTGACCTCGTTGCGACGTCGACCGACCGACCGACCGACCGACCGAAACTTTGCTCACCCTCTCCTGTTGGCCTCCCCCCCTGCTCCTGTTTACCTCCGAGCAAACCGCGTCTCTCCTGCCCTCGTCGCCCTACCCCGCCTCCGCCCTGCACAGCAGCCGCATTCTGCGGTAAACGCGCCGGGAAAATGCATGGCGCATCGTTAGCTCCCGTCGAGGCTGGTGAGTCGGGTTCGTCGGTTAAGTCGCTGTAACTTTCGACGTCTCCTCGTTGCCCTAATTCGCCGCGGCGTTTCCCTCCCTCCCTCCCTCGCGCGCCGGGACACCGCGCGACGAATTATAAATTTGTCCCGTGTCATTTTTGCGGATTCGGCGGACTGCGCCCGGGCAGAAGTTCGGCGCGATAGCGAAGTTCGTTCGACCGGGGGAAAATGGATCGTTCATGCCTTACGCCGTGGATACCGCGGCGTATCCGAGCGCGGGGACAGAGGCGAGGGAAGACAGGGAGGAGGCGCGGGAATGGGGAAGCTTCGTTCACCCCTCGCGAGTCATGCTTTCATGGCGACGGCGGTCCTTTTAATCCTGAATTCAACCTCGAGTAGCGTCCAAATAGCCTGAGAATATTCAAAGAGGATCTATTATGCGTATTGCACACGTATCTACTACTTGTGTTCAAAGTTATATTTTTATGCTCCCGCTAGACTTGGCACCGTGAGGACCGCCGCCGCCGCGCCGGCGAGTTCGTCGTCGTTATTTAATAATATCCGAGCGCGACGCGCGATTAATTTAAATCTCTCCCCGTTTCTCCGCCGAGGAGCAAGATGTTTTCATTCACGTTCCGAGATTTATGCTTTTGGCGTAAAGCCACAGCAGTCATTTTGTTCGAGTGTTATTTAATACGCGTCGTTATGCGACATTTATCTTGCTTACATTTTGCCGCTGAAAATCGCTTACAGGGATAGGAACGTTAGTTTACACTGAATACACGAGGCAGTGCTAGGGGTTAATACTCCGGAACGCAGGTGTGCGTGAAACATACCGCCCCTGCGTTTAATTTCTCTGCGTAATACCGCACTAAAGTAGCTGGACTGTAACGGGTTATTATACACGAGTCGTAAGCCGTTGAGAATCTCGTGCGCAAATACGATAATAATAACGGCAAAGTAAAATGTTAAAAGATAAACAATATCATTAGTGGGAGGGGGGGGGGGTAAGTTCGATCGACGTAATAGAGTTCAGTCTGACTTCAACTCTCTCAACTCTCAATTAAATTTGCCAAATTTTATTTATTTGCTCCGGCGCCTCCGATGCTGTTAATTTCAATCTTTTTTCATATACCGCTCGAGACATTATCAGGGAATCAAGAGTCTTCGTACATCTATTATTTATTTATTACCTAATTGCATATTAAATTATTAAATATTTCTCCCTCGTAGCTATCTCAACACTGAGAGAGAGAGAGAGAGAGAAAGAGAGTAAACGTATTTATTTTTATTTTTATTAAAATCTTATCTATCCCACAGTTATGTGTTTATATTTTATATTTTAATTACTTACTCCGATATTCGGTTCTCTAGCTATAAAATAAAACTATTTATCCTAATTATTTGGGGCAAATTTGCCCGCATATGAATTCGCGGTGTGTAATATTACCTCGGTTTCCGATAATTTCACTCCGTATATCAAATAAATCAATAGTCCGAGCCAACTCCCCCTCCTAAATAATTTTATAATAAATATCGGTTTTACCATCGAAAGTTACCACAGTCTAGTCCGCGGGCTATCGATCGTTTCTCTCACGGCTAAAGATCACGGACGGTACTTTTCATACCTCCCATTACTCCGCTCATTATCATCGACGTACTCCGACACGTCGCGGGTAAATTTCGGCGTACTTGCGAGACGTTCCCGCGGATAGGGAGATTCTACCCACGCAGACAATGCAGGCTGCATCGCCGTTGGTTGAGGACTCCGTTGACATAGTTCGCATGCCAGCCCCACTTGGCCCGTCGATCCTCTCTCGCAGGTACCTGCGTCTCTAAGCAGGATGACGTGCCACAGCCTCATTAGGGACTCTTAGGAACGCTAGCACGGGAGACAAACGTCAGCCAGCCTCTCTCTCTCTCTCTCTCTACCCCTCCTTCCCTCTCTCTCTTCCTTTACCTCTCCTCCCTCTCTCTCGCTCTCTCTCTCTCTCTCTCTCTCTCTCTCTCTCTCTCTCTCTCTCTCTCTCTCTCTCTCTCTCTCTCTCTCTCTCTCTCTCTCTCGGCTCGCCGCATCGCCGGAAATATCGGGAAGCGCGCACCCTCGGGATTTAGCACGCAGCTGCGCGTACCATCGACGAGTCTCGAGATTATCGCGGATAATCTCTCTCGGTCGCAAATACATAATGAGGTAAATATGAACATCGTGTGCCGATCCCTTTCACAGGGCTTTCGTTATGGAGGATCGATAAGCCCGGTCTCGTGCCGAGATGTATACGTGAAAAATGAGAACGAGAACAAGTTAACCCGCGTCCGAGCACGTACTCGTAAATTTCGCGGTGTGTCAGATCGATCTTTAATATATTGAATTGCATAGGGCGCGGCGGAAATAATGGGGTGGTCCAACCGCAGCTGGAGCAACTTGGAGGATAAATCGAATTTGATTGTGGGAATTTGTCGAAATTGCAGAATAATTTTCTTTTTGCAAACGGAACCTCGCGTGGAATTGACTTTTTCAATTCAAGCCCATTTGCACCACAAGTGAATATATATTTCCGTCCGTCTCGCCTGGTTATTATCACGAGAAAGCGGAGAGAAAGCGGATCTTTTCTTCGAATCAAACCGCAAAAATCTTCTCGATCCGCTTAATGACGCGAATGAATTAACAAGTTGACAAGTAATGATTGTCGCGCTTGCACGGACGTCTGAGAGTCTTGGACGATTCTCAGTGATCGCTCCTCGTGAGATCGTACCTTGCCGAATTTGTCTCGACTGCGGCTTCGCCTGTGGCATCTCGAGATTACCTCATCGCTTCAATAACAGAGAGATTGCTTATTCTTTCGAGATTTCGCACAGCCGTTACATGCATCGTCCTGAATAAGGAACGCTGCTCGACCTTATTTGCAGCTATTCGCTCCGCTTCCCTGGTATGGCGGATCAATAATAAATATAGAGCAATCTTTCTAATGTACCGCCGAAGCTGAAGCTTTCTCGCGATATCTCGCGAATCGCTATTCGCGATGTACAGCGCGATCGCACTCTCGTAAATTCTATTCAATCGCGCCGCGCTGCGGGACGAAGAAGGATGCGGCCTGTTTTGTTTTCGCGAGACGTGGGACGAGTAAAAGCATGCAGGAGGGATCGATTTGTAGCTGTCGATGGTCACTTCAAGCGTGGATAAATAAACATCTTCTCGACGGAGGCAAACTTGCCGTCTTGCAGGCGTTATGTTCCTCAAAGTAGTTTTCCCGAAAAACCGGAACAAATCCCCCCTCCTCCATCGTGTTCCCCAAGCGTGTCCCGGATTTTTCTATGCTCACTCGGGTCATCTTCGTTTAGTCTTAATAATTGTGTGTTAACCGAGAGAGAGAGAGAGAGAGAGAGAGAGAGAGAGAGAGAGAGAGAGAGAGAGAGACAAGGATCACGGAGGAGCGTCACGAGTGCAAGAACGATGTTGTCACGTAACAACTTTTACGTAATCTTCAGCGAACAAATTGGACGTAATAGTAAATTTCCGAGATTTTACGGACTCGGGCGACGCAGATTTAATTTGATTTGATTTAATATAACGCTCGCAAAACGACCACCCGCCTCATTCTCCCTCGGCGCCTCCCCCCTCTCCCCCCCTCCCACCGTCTCCCTCGTCTCTCTACCTTCATTTTCAAGTACATTCCGCTAACGTCGCGACGAGCGAGTACTTCGTCGGATAAAAACTCGATTAGAAGTTCAGAGTTTGTCGAGACAACGAGTTTAGCGATCGAAAGCAATTCCCCTTAAATCTTTCGCAAAGCAAATCGCGCGTCTAATGGATTCAACGTTAATCGCCTTTACCATGTCGTTAACCCGACGCGATGCGCGCCTCTCGCCCGGGGCGACGCAACGATCGCGCGGCCCGGTAAAAGGAGCAATCGACTTTAGGCTCATTAGTGACGCACAACCCCGAGTCAATTACCTCCTTTGTTATCTTATCCGCCGGATCCTCGCGGCTAGAAGCTGGAAACTACGTCAAACCGGATTACCACTTATTCGCGCGGTAATTCGCCGGCGCGTTCATCGCTATTCATAATTCAGCGAGACGGTGTCTCTCGCTTTGATCTTTTTGCTCCTTCTTCCATTTTTCCCGCGACAGCACCGAAGGGTATCGCGTTTCCCGATCTGATTTTCATCCGATTTCAACCTGGAACGCTCCTCAGGCTCGCTTTTCAGACCGTAATCGCGACGACGGGCTGAGAGAGAGAGAGAGAGAGAGAGGGAGAGAGAGAGAGAGAGAGGCATACAAATTGCCTATTTTGATGATTCTCCGACCGAAATCGGGAGAGATTCGGGCTCGGAAACCGCCGCGTGCGGCGGTTCCGGGAGGATCTCGATCGCGCCGTTGCCTTCACGCTCGCCGATAATCGATTTAACACGTGTCTCCCGCTGATACTTCGCGGCGCGCCGCGAACAGAACGGCCAAGGGACACCCGTCGATAAATTCACGCCGCGCGCGCGCGCGCGCGCGCTCTCGCCTACCCCCTGTCCCGATAAATTACCCCTGGCGGCAGTGGCGAGGGCAGGGAAGGGGGATGACAGGAGACATTATAATCCGAGGGTCTAATAAAAAGGTCCGCGCGGCAGTGGGATTGTGCCGCTGGTTGCTCGTCGTCGTTACTTAGCAATAATTCGCGTCCGCCGCGCCGCGCGCGCGCGCGACGGAGAGAGCGGGCTGTCGGAGGAGGCGCGGCTCGCGGGAGAAGCGAGGGGACAAGATGAAGGGACGAAGGGACAGGATGTCGGGGGATGGGCGCTGGAGGCGCGACGTCCTTCGCGTAACATGCCGGAGAGGCAGCCGCGTGTCCCGCAGATGCCGAGCGGAAGAATCCGGACAAAGCTGCGGAATCGCGCGGCGCACAATGAACGCGAGAGCTCGGCTCGGCCCACTCCGCTGATGATTTATCGGATGCCATTTGTGGGCAATACCGCGGACACACAATCGCAGCGGCGAGCGACTCGCCGCCGCGATTGTCGTCGATGATCTCTCCCCTCTCGGCGGGGAGAAAGAACGGGCCCGGGGGCGATTTTCGTGAGTTACGAGTCGAGTCGGGCCGAGGCTGGCCGAGGGTCGCTCCCGAGTCCTGCGGAGGCTGGGTGATCGATAAGATCGATCGCGTCTCGCTGGATCTGCCCGGCCTGCCGGCTTTTGGAAATCCTCCAGCAGTTCCTTCCTCTCTCGCGCGTGGCTGCTTAATCGTGAGAGACATCCCGGCGGGAGTCGACGATGAAGGAACCAACAACGTGTTCTGCCTAGAGACGGCTCGCGTATTGAATCGACGGGTGCGCGTATGAGAGGAGAGACGAGCGCGACGTGTCGATGTCGTGTCGACGAGCCACGGTAACTTCACTCGACTCCTCGTTCCCGCGGACGTCGGCAGCCCCCCCCCTGAGCTCTTCCGGTGCCCCCTACGTTTCCGCGCGTCGCATGGTTTCGTCATCCGCGCGAACGACGACATCGGAGGAAATCGGTCCGCGCGGTATGCTCGTGCCACGTGACGCGTCCTGTAACAGAATTCCTGCTTCGTTCTCCGGGATGGTAAGAGAGAGAGAGAGAGAGAGAGGGGGGAGGGAGAGGGGGGAAGAAAGGAGGCGCAGAGGCGCTCGGAGGAGATTTTCTCGAGTTTCAGAATCTACGCGCGCATACGCAGCTACCGTTCCCGGGGGACCTCGGGACAGGTGGCTGCCGCTGAAGTCTCAGACGAGACCCACGCTCCAGGAAGCGTCCTCGCGCGGGACACCCTCCGCCTTACGTGGTGGTAGTAACGGCACGACTTCCCCCGGTAACATGTGGTAGTCGTAAAGCGACGATCATCCCGCGGGAAGTTACCCGGTATCTCGTAGGATAAATTCAAGCGCGGCAGCATTGCGGAGTTAAATGCAGCCTGATGACTCCACTAACGTGCATTAGTGGCCGGGTGCGTCTTACGCGCCTGCCTGCGCGTACCTGCGACTGCAATCGCGCATTCCCTCTGTCATGTAGATCATAATGCGGATTGCGAATTCCAACGCCGTGAGCGCTCGCTCGCTCGCGCGCTTTATATTAATTATCGAACACGAGAACGCGAACTTAAGCGCGGGAGAGCGCGCTCTGAAACTCCTCCTGGAGGTGACGGCGCAGCCGTACCCGCCGTCGAGACCTCCCAATTCGCGACCTGGACTTTTCTATCTCGCAATTCGGCGCCGTCGTCGCGCGCTGGAAAATGGGACTCGGTAAGCTGCCTCAACGAAATCGAGTGTCGCGAGTTAACAAGTGGCTTCGCTCGTTCATTATCGCGGCGGATCATTTCGTACTTTGTGACGTGACTTCAATTGCACTGCAATTGTGTTGGTACGCGCGCGCGCGTGTGTGTGTGTATGCATCAGTGTTGTCCAAGATCGATACGAGAGACAAGTTTGACTGTCCCTGTGAGAATTGATCTCCGTCGCCGCATAAACAACGTTGCTCTAATTAGTTTCTGCTACCGGAACAATTAATTGAAATTAATTTGCGATTATTTTACCGATTACATTGGTCATAATTAATAGCTGATAATTATTAGCTACAGTAAAATTAGTTAATATGCATCCAGCAGCTTCCTTTGGTGCAACACAGCGAAAGAGGGAGAGAGAGAGAGAGAGAGAGAATCGGTCCTCTCAACAAATATATATACTTCGTCAAGCATCTCAAATCATATTGAGTCTATGAATAATTCCGTAGCGAAATTCCGACAGATGTCGTTTGCAGTTGCTTTTTCGCTCGCACATATGTCAAACATATAAAGTGTCGTACACTAAGTGAAAGCTGAAATTTGTGCCGACATTTTAAAAAAGTATTCATCGAGATCCGTGACGTATACGAAGTTTAATTATATTTTGAACATGGAAGGAGAAAACGTGTATTTTCGATGCGTTTCGGTTTTTAATTTCCGAAAAGGCAAAAACGCATCGCAAACTCACAAAAAGATATGCGCCGTGTACGGAGAGAATGCCGTAAGCGAAAGTGTGTGTGTCGGAAGTGGTTTGCGAAATTTCGTTGCGGAGATTTTGATCTTCAAGATGCTCCTAGTTCTGGTCGGCCAGTCACTACTTGACGACTACGTAGATCGGACATAATTTCAACATTGACCAATCAACTTGTTCGAGATCAACTGTTTCGAGATATTTACGGAAGCTTGGGACGAGCTAAACAAGCTTGATGTTTGAGTGCCGCACGAATTGAGCGAAAAGAATTTTGCAATGGACCGAATTTCAGCTTGCGATTTGCTACTCAAACTCCATCGTAACGAACCATTTTTCAAGCGGATGATCACTGGCGATGAAAAGTGGATTGTCTACAACAATGTCAGCCGAAAAAGATCATGGTCGAAGCGCGGGAAGGTTGCTCAGACGGTCGCAAAGGCTGGATTACACCCGAAGAAGGTCATGCTCTGTATCTGGTGGGATTGGAAAGGAATCGTCTATTATGAGCTGCTGCCACCCAACGAAACTCGATTGATTCGACCAAGTACTGCTCACAACTGGTCAAATTAAAGCGAGCAATCGATCAGAAGCGGCCCGAATTGGCGAACAGAAAGGGCATTATTGTGTTCCACCAGGACAACGCTAGACCACACGTTTCTCTGATGACCCGGCAAAAGTTATTGTGGCTCGGGTGGGATATTTCGGGTGCATCCACCGTATAGTCCGGACCTTGCACCTTCGGATTATCACTTGTTCCGGGTGCTACAGAACAATTTGAATAATAAAATCTTCAGTTCCCTGAACGCCCTCAAAAACCACTTGGATGACTCCTTTGCCTTCTATGAAAGAGGGATAATGAAGCTCGTGGAGAGGTGGCAGAGAGTTGAATTGAACAGAATGGAACATATTTAGTCGATTAAAATCGCTCTTCTTCCTCAATATTTTGCGTCTGAAATCTTTATTCGATCTTCGCTACGGAATTATGCATAGATCTCCGATACGTGATGTCACTCTTCCAATTTCCAAGCGCCAATTTGACAGAATTCTGCGACTTGGTTGCTTTCTAACACAAAAAACCGCCTGCCCGTCACCGCTATGCTATGGACTTGCTAAGCCAGCAAAGGTTTCCGTTGCAACAGCAATTTTTTTCTCCGGTCGCTGCGTTCTTCGGGAGGCATTACGACGGCGACGCTGAGGAAGAATCGTCGCAAAAAGAGAAGCACGAGCGCGACGGCGATCTGAATTTCCAATAACGGTCATGCACGATTCATACGCGACGTGGATACGGATAGAGACACAATTACGGCCGCGTGTCCCCTCGAATGTAGCCTTGGGAACAAATTGCGAGCGTCCTTTCCGCCACGTACAAAGCAGCATCGGATGAAAACTGCAGATGAAGAGCGCCGTCCGTTATCTCCATTTCAATCAATTCGCTCGTTATCACCGCGCCGTTCGGAATTACCTGGCGTGTCTCTCGCTGCGCCGCTCGCATTTCTGTCCGAGAAATTAGCGTCGTCATACCGCGCACATAATTGTCCAGCGGCGGCGGATGGCGGCTGGAAACCCCTCGTGGAATTGCGTCGTTGCGCGAGCGCGAATTCGCATTTTCTCGCGTTGTATTAATAAAGTACAATTCCGATGAATCGGCCACTCGCCGGCGCGATCGCGCTCTCACCGTCGAGTTGCGCACGATCGTGCAGCTCGTTGAAGCTGCGCAGTTTTTTTATGGCACGCCAAGAGGTCGAGATGTTGACCTAGATCCGCGGTCTGTTTCAAAGGCTGCGTTGTTGATAGGGACAGTCAAATAACTCTCGACGCGCGCGTGACTCTCATTTAACGTTACTATTCTTGAATTCGAAGCGCCGTGATCGGGCGAAATTCCGCCCGATCCGTTCCCGCTCTCCATTTTCCGCCAAACCGCGACTTTTTCATAAACATAAAATACAAATACCGTCGGTCGATCGCAGCGAAAAAAACAAGAGGAAAAAACACAAATCTATCCGTCGGCGTTAACACGCGCGAAAACGCCCAAAAGGCGGAGGTGTGCCGAAATGCCGGCGAGGTCTCGCGCGAAGCGACTCGCTCCGTCGTCGTGCGAATTTTCGAAGGCACGAGGAGCGCAAATGTTCTTCACACTCGCGATATTGTGTTCGTGAAGCAAGACACGCGCGCGTTCCGAGTATCATGCCGCATCAAATACCGTCGGACCGATCGATCTCGTGCGCTGAAAGTATGCAGCGTCGTCGGTAGCGCGCGCGCGCGCGCGAAGTTTAATTTACTAAATTGAAATTCGCACAAAGGACACGCCTCACAAAAAACACGTGCCGATTTCCGCAGTGGCGATTCGGCCATTAACTAATTGAATTCTTCACACGCGACTATTTCGCGCGAAAAAGGAAAAACACCGTCGCGACGATTTGATTCCCCTCCCCCCTCCCTCCCTTCCCCCTGGCGATACACACGTGCCGAATATGCGCCTCGTGCGTGCGTTTCATCCCGGAGGAAAGCGCGGCCATTCGTCAGAGGCGATCGTCAAAAGGATCGTAAGTCAGAGCGGCGACGAAGGCCGGTGTCACTTCAGGAAGTGTTAATAGTCCAGCTATACGTCGGACCCGAGACTCGTTCCGGGGGGGGGGAGGGGGGAGGGGGGGGGACGACACGTGGTAGCGATCACGGCGGCGAAGGAAGCACCGACGGATTTTCGGCCGCCAGCCACGTGCTGCTCGCTCCACATCGGGCCATGTGGCGGAGCACATGGCGAGGAATCTCATTGTATTTTTTCAGGGAAAAGTCGTGCGAAGGGATGAGGGATGCTCTCCGCTGTGTGTGAGCTTCGCCGTACGATGATACGAGACACGGTTTACGAGCCGCTTGTCTCGATTTTCCGGAACGAAACGGCGAAATGGAGACAAGCGCGCGCGCGCGCGCGCGCGCAGTCGCTTGAGAAGAGGCAAAAATACTCCAATTACGCGAGTGCATCCGCGTGTTACGCGGCAAATGAAACGACCCGGCCTGTTAATTAGGCGACGACCGGTGGAGAAGGATTATCCGGAGAGCGTTTCCGGAGGTACTTTCCGAGAGGACGCGCGAGGCTTTAAAATCGCGTTTCCGCGGCGGAGCGGAAAATAATTACATCGCCGTCGCGCGCGACAAACGCGCTCCCGGCTTTCTCCTTGCGCCTCGTCGGGGAAAGGAGAAGCGGAAACGCGAACCCGCGGCTGCTTGAAGGGACGCGGGGAGAGACATTCAAGAATATCCGCGCGCTTTTCCAAAAGAAACAGCTGCGTCGCAGCTCGGCGACAATGCGAGCGACGCGGCCGCCCGCGCGAGGCACGCACGAGAATCGCCGAAATTCCCGAACAGTTTTCGTCCGTCTTTGCGAGCCCGGCGGAATTAGCATGCCGGCCCCCGGCGATAAACGTTGAATTTACGTCCCGACTAAGAGGCGGCTAATAAACGTTTATTTAACGAAACATAGCGCCGCGCGACTTTCGCTGGCGTTCTCATCGACGGCGGCGGCGGCGGCGACGGCGGCGGCTTGCGGTACGTAATATCCGAGAGGGCCGTGCGTAATTAGCCCGGGAGTCCGAATTAACGGAAGGAAAGGAAACCGCTCGCGTAGCGCGAAAATACGGACCTCCGCGAAGGCAAAATCTCGCTTGGCCGCGAGCGCCTCTCCGACGCGCGTGCGAAAGTTGCGAAAATAGCGGCGAGATGTCACGTGAGATTTTCCCGCTTCGCGATAAGCGTCGCGAAATGGAGGAGAGGAAGAGTGCGTGAGGTGTCTTTTATATGAAATATGTCAAGTAGACGCGCGTGGTCTCTTTCGGCTTTCGAGCAGCGATTAGGTCCGTGCGATAACAGAAGTAAAAAGAATCAGATGAGATAATGCGAGATAAATGGAATCGGACGCATATCTCTCCCGTCGATCTTTCCCGTTGACAATTTAATGATTAATTAATTCTGATCAATTAATAATTCCCCCGCGATAAAGCAAGGTCCCTTTTCAGCCGGTTTGACACGCGCGTAATACGGGATTAATATCTCGCGAAATTCACCGCAGGTTCACTTATTATTATATCGCGCCGCGCGATCATCGACCATTTCCTTAATATTCCTGTCTCGTTAATATCCGACTCAAATGAAATTCATTATTACGATCCCCGTTATCATCGGGAAATCGCCATTGCGATACGCGCAACAATTCATTCCCCCTGCCTCTGCTCGTCGTTGTTGGCAAAAATAAATGTTTTCCCAGAAATTCCGGCGGAAATTTTAATATCGCGCATATTGGAAATTGTAATGCCAGAGAATTATTCTCGATCGCTTGTAACGTGTTGCCGCACGCTAAAGGTATTTTATAACAGAAAAACACATAGAGAGAGAGAGAGAGAGAGAGAAAGCGCGCGGCCGTTGTGTGCATGTGTGCGTGCATGTGCGCACGCGTAAGGAAACGTCGCTTTCCCGGTCGCTTATCTCATCATAGATGTGAAAACGCAAGAATTTCGCACCATTCCCCGCGCCACTAAAGCACTAATGAATGTCTCCAGAGAGAAAACACGGGCCGATTATCGCGCGATATACGCAGCCGCGCGCGCGGTGGAATACCTCTATTATTCTCCGAGGGGATAACGGCCGCAGCGGCGGTAGTGAGGTTTTTCCTCGATACGATATATCGCAAATATTTCGCGCATCAAGCGCGCGAGCCACGGTACACCTCTGCAGCGCGCGACTTTTATAGTTACAACATATAAGCAACAAAATCCCACTCGCTGCCATAAAGAGTCAATCGGAGATACGGGCGGCGGGCGTGTAACGCTCGCGCGCGCTTTACCGGGAGAAAATAGACGTCGAGTCAACTGCACTTACAGCCCTCGTTCTTTACAGTTATAACGCGAGCGCGAGCGCAACGAGGATCCACACACGTACCGCCATAAAACGTGAATCGCGCGGTGATCCAGCCGGCGCAGCGCGGCGCTGTGTCGCGCAATATTTTCGCCGGCCGGAATATTCCCGATCCGAGCCAGGCCGCGCGACAAACGTTCCCGGGCTGACGTGCGCCTGCGCGCGCGCGTCCCGCCGTACGTTCCGAATTAGATTTACGACGGGAGCGCGAGGTAGCACCGAGAGGCTCGCACGGGAAACCCGTCCTCTTTCGACCATCACCACGCCGAGGGACGGCGCGCGGCGGCCGAGAGGAGGGCCGTTTATGGGCGTCAGGGCTGTAAATAGCGGGGCCACTGTTTGTTCGTCGTAACGCGGCTCGTTTCGTGTCCACGATCCTAAATCACTCTCGGCCGCCGCTATTGCATCCATCCGCATCGCCTTGCAGCGGCGAATGACGATCACGAGCGGGGCGATCGTCGCGGACAAAAGGGGTCGACAGGTACTCACCTCCAGCGGAGCTTGCGAGCACGACCTCTGCGAGTCGATGGAGCTTCTTCGGGGACTCGTGTTGTCGCGCTGTAACCCCGTGCATCCTCGCCAGGAGAGAATCGTCCGTCACCTCGTCTGAGAAAGACGATCGACGTGTCTGTCCCTTCGGGAAACCTCAGAACGCCCGGCGAGGAATTTATCGGGAATGCTCGGGCATTTATGAGCGTGAGTCTTTAATTCCGCGAGAATCGATACGTCTGCGTCTCCGCGCGACGGAGAAGTAAAAGTCGCTCTCACTTCGACATCTTCTCGACGTCAAGCATTTCGGTGATGTTCTCCACGTCGGTCCTATATTTATTTAATCTCGGAGATACTTTCATCACACACGCCTGAATTTTTTAGAGAGTTTTCTCGATCCTTCACGATCAACGTGTCCGAAGAGGGGAGGAAAGCGCTAAGTTCTCATGGCATGCGCCGCCCGATGGAAATTTCATCACTGAGGAGGATTCGTACGATAATAATAATGATAATCGATGCGTATCGCGACGATTCGAGCGATGATTTACGCACGATGTGGAGGAGGCGGAAGACGGAGTCGTGAGGGATCAGTCGTCGGGATTTCGCGACCGCGGCAGGCTCGGTCGGAAAGCCGAGTCCCTTTCATCTCGAGAGAGCGGCTCGCCGTACGTCGCGCGACGATACGAGAAGCGAGCAACAATGCCGCCCCGATAAATAATGAAATACGCGTGGCTCAGCGAGGGGTGCGGTGAAAAATGTCGAGTGCTCACCGTTCGCGGCGCGCGAATGCGAACGCGCGCGTGGGTCGGTCGAGAAAGTAACTTGCAAGTCACGGCCATCATTCCCCCCCCCCTCCTCTTCCCCAATCCCGAGGTGGTACCAAAAGCTCTCACGGGAGTAATAAAGGTCTCTAGGTGTCGCCGATACAATTTCGACGTCCCCGTTCGAGGCGCGTCTTTGAGGGGGCGATCGATGGGCTTCGCGTTTGGTCTGCGCGAAAATCGATACGTTTCGCGCGCCGGGAAAATCGTGAGAATGCGCGCTCATTCGCTCGAATCGCTCCCGTGAGCGACCTGGCGAGCTCGATCGAGGCGAGAAAAGGCCGTAAAAGTGATCGTACCAAGTGTCTTCGGTGTCTCGATTAATATCCAAACACTGAATAATCCTCGGCGTGTTCCCTGCGCGAGGTCGTATCTCCGCCTGTTTCCACGCAGCGATACTTTCGCGATACGATCGCAGAGCTCTCTCTCGTTCTACGATAAACTCGTATTAACCTGGCCGTAAAGGGCGCAACTCTGACGAAAGAAACGCGAATTCTCAGGCAACGGAAAGAGATTGGGAAAGCCGGATAACACGAGCGTCATCGCAGGCGGTTCTCTCACAGGAACACAGCGGAATGCGAAATGTCGGGGCGATTAATATCGACAAAATTATGAATTAATGCTAGCATGTATCATCATACGCTCTATATAACGCGGCCGAATGAATAATTAAAGCACGCGTCATTATCAGTTACGCATTGCGATTCGTGCAATTCGCGCGAATTCGGATCTGATAAGCGAACACGCACGTACGTAGAGGGAGGGGCGGGGGGGGGGGCGGGGTGGGATGCGAGGCAGCAGGGCGCGATTGACACATTCGAGAAAAATGAATAAATTACGCGAAAATATTCCGGGAATAGTACGGGCAATAATTAATTCAGCCATTAAACGTATCGCTTCTCTCTTCATGTTTAATTTATGCCGCTGCTAAAATGAAATCAACTCACGCGCTGACTAATAATAATTACAGCACTGTGCGTTTATCAGCGGCGCATTGCGCAATCTCGGCGAATCGTACGCGGTCCCGTGCGTTTTAAACGCGAAAACATCGCGAAAGAAGCACTCGGATACTGCTCGGCGCTGCTAATTGCGTAACCGCACACACACACACACACACACACACACACACACGCGCGCGCGCGCGCGCGAATAGCGCATCTACATACGCTCTGCGTTTACCGCGTTCCTTTCCTCATTCGGATAAATGGCACTTTCATTCAGACGGAACTGCAAGTCAGTCGAAACCGCCAGCTTTCCGCAGAAGCTCGTCGCGTTGATTTTCAACTCGCGACTCAATAGCCCGAGAGATGAGTGACGGGCAAATACGGAAGAGAAGGAAAGCCGGAGCATCAGCGTCCGGTAAAATTCGCGCCAAAGGGAACCGGTGCGCTGAAAAAAAAAAAGAAAAAAAAAGAAAAAAAAAAGGAGAACATCGAACTCCGCTCGTACGCGTCGCACGACACATACATTATATATCGCTCGACTCACATCGACAAACCGACGACGAGTTCATCGCTCTGCCGGCACGTTCCCCTCTGTCTCTATATCGTTAACCGATCGTTGTAAAAGCGGCTTTTAAGTATCTCGTCGGTGTGCCGCACCGCCACGCGACAGCGACGCGCGCGTAAATTCATCCCGATAGGCATTTCAAGGGGTGGAAGGCGACACACGCGGGGGAGGAGAGCAGGTCGACGTAAACCGACGAGGCGTTAACGCGAATTGCCGGAATGTCCCCTCTCTCTCCCCCTCCCCCCTCCCGTTCTCCCCTTCTGTTTCTCTCCCTGCCTCTCGGCGGGTGTACGGGAGTAAAAAGAGAGAGGGTCAGAAACGAGCCGTCCGATCGGCTCGCCGACACGGCACGTACATTCCGCCGCATTAATTTGCATGCTTCGCTGATGCACCGAAGAAACGCGTCATTCCGCTGTCTATACTCGGCCGACTCACGCTCGGATTAATACGCCGGGCTGTACGCTCGCGTGAATTCGCGAGAGACGCGGGGGTCGCGCAACTCGACATAAAGAGATCGCTCGATTAATCGTCCTCTCTCTCTCTCTCTCTTGCCGCCGCGGCGCGCGCACTCCGCTTTGATTAACCCGCAATTAATGACACAATTTGACCGATGCGTATTCCGTGAGCTATCGATTTTCCCTCTCCTCCCACCACCACCACCACCACCACCACCATCACTCGTTCTCTCCCTCTGTCTCCCGAGCTCTTGTGAAAATGGATTTCTCCAACACCTCGGCAATCGAGCGAAAAATGCTGTCAAAATAGCGTCGACTCCATAAACGATAGACGGCGAACAGCAATAATTCCATCGCAAACCTAAGAGCCCTATTCTCCATGAAAGTTGGCGCGGAAAGTTCTCCGCGACGGACATCGCGTCGTGTAGCGATTGAGGATAAACGGTCCGCAGCCGGCGAATGTGCCGAGCGAGAGAGAGAGAGAGAGATTGGTCGTAGTAGCTTCGGCTCACTCCTTCGGCGCTAGTCTTCGCCGAGAGCCGAGAGAGTCTATCAGAGACTGTGATTTTACGAGTCGCACCTAACCGAGGGATGCAGGCGATCGTAACGAGAACCGAAGGGAGCGTGTAACGCGCTCTCCTTCTCTCCTCAGCTCTCGTCGTCTTCTCGTTCTTTGTTGCTTCCCTCTCTCTCTCTCTCTCTCTCTCTCTCTCTCTCTCTCTCTCTCTCTCCTCTCTCGCTCGCGCGCTCTCACTCGATCACTTTTACCTTACGAGCTCATCTCCAATTTCGTGATTTATGAGTTCTCCCTGCTCTCTCCCGACGATCCATTAACGCGCCGCATGATTGGCCGGCGCTTCTTCAGCTCGCCGCGCGACCATGAATGCCGAACGGCGTAATAAATAGTAGTAGGTGTTAAGGCGTATTTAAATTTAGATTGGTATCGCGCGCCAGCGAAGTAACGAGCGACGATGCCTGACCGATGCTAAGCGAGCCTAATGCCCGAGCCTAATCGGCACTAATACCGACCGTCATATCTCTCGCGTGTTCTCGGGGCCCGTACAAACTCGCTCGTCGAGTTGCGCTGTTGGCGAAGGCGCAGATAAGAGCAGCCGAAAGCTGGGAATCGAGCTCTCTCTCTCTCTCTCGTCTCTCGGGCTGTGTTTGAATTTTAATTAATACCCGCGAGATCTCACGCGATGTCTCGTTTTGCTCCACCGGCTAATCTCTGATTTAACGCCGGCGCGAGTAACACGGTCTAATGGGCCGTGCGATAAACAACTGGCGACGGGACGTTTAAAGTCGTTAAATCAACGAGGCTATTTGTCTTTCGTAGACTCTTCTTCACTGCTAGCGAGAGAGAACCTGTCGCTGTATTTCGTAATCGGACTCGGATGCTTAGTTATGGTGGTGCGGTAAGAGTAACATCAAACAAGCCTTCCCTCTCTCTCTTTCTGGCTGCGCCTTGAATTTCGCTGAATTTTAATCGCTGCCGGAGCGACGGACTTCACGAAGAACACTCGATTGTAGGCTCACGAGTACGTTTGTATTCCCGTCAGTGCTCTTTGCATTTCAAAAATATAAACGACGACTCTTTCGCGGGGGAGGGTTATTAATCTCGCACTCGCAGGTCGCCGCTCGGCTCTTTAGTTCAATATTATTGCTGCGGAATATCCCATCCCGAGTAAATCTTCCTTTAAGACTCGACACGCTTGAAAACAGCAATAAAGTAGAAAAATAGCTCGCGTAAATGCTACACGCCGCGATTTTTCATTGGCCCTGCAAGTTCGACGAAATTTACGGGGTTAATGCAGAAGCAAAATTTTGGCTCTCGGGTCGGGTCGTCCGAGCGCGAGTCGAGCTTTCTTTCCCGCCGTTCTGTGCATTTCGCGCGCCCGGAAACTGGGTCGCTCTCGAAAGCATTTTCTTATTACAGCAGCGGGGTTAATTCCCCGCTGCTGTAATAAGAACTGACTAGAAATTTATCCCATGATCAGGTTAACCTCATTTGGACATCAGGTCCCAATAAGGTAACACTACCGGGCCTTAGTAAGTCATGTAACGCAGCGTGGATATTAGGACGCAGCGTGGATAAGGATTCAGTAAGGATTCATAGTCAGGTCCTCATTGAGTTACCTTATGGAATTCTTATTACAGATTTCTTTTACAGATTATGGCTCTTGATTACTCGCCACGGCTATATTGGATGACGACATTAGAAATAAAAAATGACACGCTGAAAATTCTTTCGTGTCATTTCCAAATAAAAAGATATTTGCATGAAATAATATTTTAGATCGCTTGAGCGTATACTTGTAAAATGTTTCGGAAAAGAAACATAAAATGAATGTCATAAGATCATAAAGTATCACAAGGTGACAAGACACAAAGTAGTGTTAAAGAGAAGAGTCGCATGTCACATTAATTTTACAACTATTTATTGACTGCTAAAAAAAGGACAGTTTCTATAGCATTTTACAAATATATTCAAGTGATCTGAAGTGTTTCTTCAATGCAGACATCTTTATACTTGGAAATGACACCCAAAAATTGTTTTGTTAAAACTTGATACTGCAAATCATATTAGGTACAATGAATAAGATTCCGACAACGACCTGATTAACTGAACCATATCGAATCATACACTAGGTTGGTACACTAAGGTCCTAATTGGACCCAATCATTATAACCTTATAAAGGTCTTCCTTACTCATTTGTCGTTGGGACATTATAAGGACTGACTTACTTAGGATCACCTTTCATTCACCCTATTAGGTCCCTATTAGGTTCAATGTTGGGTGAACCTGATCAAAATTTCTAGTCGGGTCCCGTCGTTGTAATCCCGCGTCGATTTACGATACGCTCGAACATATCGCGAAATATCGCTCGCGCCTCGATAATCGGGATCGCTCGCTAATCCATACGGCTCTTCCGGCCGATTCGTCCTCGATCATTATTATGTGCGATTTGGCCGAGGGCCGTGGTATGCGCGCGAAGCGACGGTGATTAATACGCGACCATCGGCGTAATCCTCATTACGGGACGGGGACGGGGACGAGGAAGGGCGAGTCGCGCGCCAGAAACGTTAGTCAAAGTGCATGACAATGCGCGCGCGTGCATCGGAGACGGCAGGAGAGGGAGGACAGGGAGAGATATGGTGTGCCGGTATTAGCAGCGATTAGACCGCCGGCATTAGGATCACTTAACAGCCCAGCCCGGCGCGACGGTAACGAGAGGACCCACCGGCCATCTGCATCCTGTCGCACGCGCGTCGGCAAACTTTAGAAATTTTCTCTCGCTCTCCGAGTTACACACGAAGCCCGGAGTGGGAGGAGCGAATTGGAGGAAAATTGAGACACGTTGGGATTTTTCTTTGCGGCCGCGCGCACACGCGCGAGATAAATTCTTTCTCTCTTTTTTTGCCGAATCCCGCTGCAATTTTTCTCGCTGCTCGTAGTTCGAGCCGCGCGCGCGCCACGTGGAGAATCGATTGAAATTTCAGCCGAAGCGGGACAGAGTAATTTGAAACTAGAATAACGTTTGCGATTTATTAAATACAAAGCTGATTATTGTATTGATTAATAAAATTCGTTATCGGTGTTGTTTATTTAAAACTGCCGAGTGTACCATTTAATTAGCAATTTAATTATTAGCGTAATACCAGATTGTCGCTTAACGCGTCGAGTTTACCCGACGATTGTGTGCGCCAACTTGAAATTATCATCTATACACTCGAGACTGATGAGGACCCGAATCGCGGATAAACGTGAGCGTGTGAATACATTAGGAGGCGCAATTAAACTAAAGCGCATGCAAAACAGGAGGGATCCTAAATCTGTGGAAAATTCGTGCACGTCGTTATAATAGAGTGTCTGGAAGGGAAGATCTCTTCCCTTCCTTGCTGTGTATTCTGAATCTTTTCCGAGTGAAATTTCACTCGAAATTGAAGAGTGAATAACCCGATGTACCGCACCGCCACACACTGGAACATATTCCGAGTTTGAGCGCAACGCTCACACTCGTGCGATCCCGAGAGCGTCAGTATTTCCACCAGCGTCGCTTCCCATGAAAGTACCGCCACACTTTTCTCTCGTTTCGAGCGAGACCCCGGCCCAAGAAATTTAGAGAGCACTCTACTATGCACTATCCTCCCCATATACTCGAGACTAATTGGAATTTACTAGCGGAATGGCCGGCCGATTCAAGTGCGTGCGCGCGAATATTGAAAACCGCCCGCGACGTCGTTTGTTTCTCGAGCTTTTTATTCGCGTTAAGACCGTATCACACTGGCGACTCGCGACTGCGGCTGCGGCTGCGATTGCGATTGCGACTCTTCCTCGACCAATCAGAAAGCAGCGACTCGCGGCTGCGACTCACGACTGTCGTTCGGACGGCTGTCCATTTTTTTCGAGTTCGAGCAGCCGCAGTCGCAAGCAATCACAGAACTCCGTATAGTCATGTGACGCGCTCATGTCATAATCACATTTATTTAATAGCATGTAGAAGTCGGTGATCGTTACACTAGGAAAAATGTTGCGTGAACCAAAATTTTGTTATACAACAAAATAATTTGGTTAAAATATGCTCAACAAAACAGTTCCTGTAAACAAATATCTTGTTTGATTACGTATTTGTTCGTATAACGTAATACTTCTGTTATAGCAACCAAAAAGCTTTAACTATATGAATTTTGTTAAAAATATTATAATTTTTTCTTAATATATAAAATCAAAATTTTAGTGCACAGGAAGAAAAAAAAAAATAGCATCCACTGGGCATTATTTTAGTTTATGTAAAATAATATTTCGTTATTATGTAATTTTTATGGACAAAATAACTGAAATGCTTAATTTTTATACATGAAGTCTAAGAACAAAATCATTTGGTCCAGAGAGCAAAGCAGAAAAATATATTTAGCCGAAGCAACTAAATATTTTGTTATATAAAACAAGATATTTGGTTGCTATTAAAAAATGCCTCAACTAAACAGTTTTGTTAGAGATACTAAATTTTTTTTCCCAGTGCGGAAGATTATATCTAGTGTTGTTTTATGTAGATATAGATATTTTCTTTGAAATGTCAAAACAATTTAATAAGGAGATAGACTATTATTTAGTAGATCTCGTATGAATGTAAACCCCCTCTCAATCGTATCAAATACATATTCATATTGCAAATGCTCTTGCAATGTTAAGCAGTATTTAGCCGTGCAGCCGCGATCGCCAGTCGCAAGTGTGGTTGGAAAGCAAGAAATCGCAGTCGCGAGTCGCTAGTGTGATACGGTCTTTACATGTTCGTTCGGGGAGACCTTATTTCACCCTTTATCCAACGGCTGCTACTTCCGCGCGCGCGCTTACGGGACCTGGGAAGCCGCGCAGGAGGCGCGTTAACCGGTGGATTTATTTCTGTATAAAAGCATGACTAAAAATCGCCGTATATCACCGCGCGCACCGTGTTGCGCGTCTCGCTTGTACGGCCCAACTGGGGCCGCGACCGGCCGCCGGCCTGCCGGTCGGTCGGTCGGTCGGTCGGTTGGCCGACGGCGCGAGACCGGGCTAAGCCAGCGGGTTAAACCGCGAGTCGTTTGTCATGCTTTTTACTAATAAGCCGGTAGCCGCGCTTTAATGCGGCCGGAGTCGGCCGTTGCCAACTTTGTCGTCAGCTTCGAGCACCTCCGGACGAGCGCGGCGCCTACCCGTTGTCACAAGCTGGCGATCCGTGGGGAAATCATCTTGATTTCGTCGCGAAACTTTGGACCTCCGCCCGATAATTGGACGACACGTTATTTCCATTATCTTCGCGCTGTGACTTACGACGAATCGAAGGTAATTGGAGATAACGAACGTCGAAGTACAAATCGCGCGCGCACGGAGAACTCTCGGCCCGACTGACGTCGAACTTAACTTTTTTATTCTCATTTCATTCGCGGTATCTTTTGATATCTTTCATCGTCACGATGTTGGAATCGCGCGAAAAACGCGCAGTCGTCTTTGAGTTGTGCTTCGTTTTACAAACGAATGCTCGCAATGAGATCGACGCGATTCATGGATTTTGATAAAAAAAAAAAAAATGAATGTCATCAGAAAGTGATATCAATTTCCGAGTTGCAGATTTTTTCGAGGTAATTCACGATAATTCTTGACGAAATTTCTCTGAAGGATATCACTAAATAATACCGGGATTAAAAATACCGTCTCAAAGTCGCATCACACGCATCCTCTATCCACAATATAATTATATAATAATGATTAATATATTAATATATTAATTATATAATAATTAATTTACTGTTTTAATAAATAAATAATTAATTTCCAGGCCTTGTTGTAGGCACTGTGCGTGAAGCGATGATGTCTCAGAGAGAGAGAGAGAGAGAGAGAGAGAGAGAGAGAGAGAGAGAGAGAGAGGGAGAGAGTGGCGTTTTTCCCACGTCAGACTTTCGATACTCGTCGCGCTTTTGCACTTCAATGCCCGCGCGACAATAACGCGCACGTCGACGTCGATGAAGAAACGCGCGATCGCGCGCGCAAGACACGCGTATAAAAATCGAACGGTAAATAATTGCGGTTGCAGGGGGGAGGGGGGGAGGGGGCGGTAACGGTACGATACGGTTGCATTTCATCCCGCGCGCGACGTGCGCGCTTAGCGGGTAAACAAACGGTGCTTCATAAACCGCCCGTCGCGATACGATCGTGCCATTATTTATTGACCTTTCGGATTTACCGTCGCACAGGCGCACTCGTGAAATTAGTTTGCCTTGAATTATCTTTCGACGCGCGGCCGCGCGCGCACGTCCGCGACCGCCCGTCGAAATTATTGCGCCATTGAAATCCATTTTTCGACGGCGGCGGGGCCGGCCCGCGGACATCGGCTCCCCGAAATTTCGGCTTGTTTGTGGTGGACCGGACGCGACTATTGGACGCATCGTTCAAACGCGAGACTATCGGCGGGCGAGTGACGGAGATTTCGCGCCGGGCGCGACTTGTCCGTCACGTTCCGATCGCGTTAAATCACACGCAATTCGGCAATAATCGCGCAAGTGTAAAAGCGAAGACAATTGCGGGAGATAAATGTCGCTTTCGCACGCTTGCCGTTGAATATAACATTGCTCGAATTTGGCGCCGGCGCTGGGGAAAAAAACTCTGCTCCATTTAGCCGGCCGTCATTTAGCCCGTAGAATGCATTTCCACGATTTGTTTCACAAACGTCACTTTTTCGCCCTCGCGTATTCGACCCACACGTGGAATTTAATGTCCCGCAAAATACAAGTGATAATTCTCGAATAAATGTAATAACAATGATTTTTCACGAGTTACACACTTACGCGCGCGCGCGAGACAGAGAAAATATGAAATTTTTGTCACATAACTATGCAATATCTAACAGACGCAAAATTACACGTGACGGCAGAGTGGATCGCTGGAGCGCTGAGGCGCGTGACTTTTTTCGTTGAGAGATCAGAGTGCTTCACGCTCGTCTTTCACGGCTCATCTTTCTATTTTCCCCGTGTATCGATCAACCGACATCGAGACGCGATAGCCTAGCCGCCGCCGCCGCCGTTGCAGCAGCAGCCCTCGCGGTGAAATTTTTGAATTTCCACGGGGCGAATCCACGTTATATTGTCCCCGCCGGTGGGTGCGGACCCTCCGAAATCCGTTCCGCCCCATGTACGCGTTGCCGGACGTGAAATATAAGGCAATTTCATGAACCATTAAGAATGGAAGTTCATAAGTCGGCAGCACGTGTTTTCGGTGTTAACCCGGTGTAGAAGGCGAAATGAGATTTTTCGAAGGGCGACCCCTCTCCCCCGCTTCTGGCCGCCCACCCTCATCCCCGACCACCTCGTGCCGGCATTGACGTATAACGGGTGTTCCGTGATATGAGAGAGAGAGAGAGAGAGAGGGGGGGCGAGAAAAAGAGAAAGAAAGCGCGTAGAAACTCACACGAGGAACGAAACGCGTCGCGTTCCCGTCGTGACTCTCGTCAGTCTCGTGACGGCTCCCATTCTTCTTCCTCCCTCTCCTTCTCCTCTTCCTCCTCTGCGGAGGCAAAGTGATTTTTTACAACACTCCGTCGAATTCGGCCTGACGGATAATATGAGATTCCTCGGCACGCCTCTGGCTACACGAGTCAAGTAAAAGTGCTGAAATACCTGCTCCTCATTTTCCGTCTATTCGCCTCCGCTCACTCGTTTGGTTTCGTTGGATTTGCGGCGAAGGGCGAAGCGCGAGGCAGGCAAAAATAGCGGACTGACCGGCCGAGCCCGCGCCGTTTCTCACACGGAAAAACTGCCAGTTCTTCCGATGTAATAATTAACGCTACGCGAAAGTACGATACGCCTCCACCGCAAGGATCTCACGATCGACGGAGAGCCTTCTATTCGTTCGGTCGTTCGTTCGTTTCTTCCTTCCTTCCTCTCCCTCTCCCCCACCCCCACCCCCTTCTCTTTCACATTCTTACATCCTGCCTCGGCAGCTCGGTGTCGGTGCTGTACGAGAGCACGCCGGGCCGGAGGGGAACGCAAAGGTGCCTTTATAATTTCATTCCTAATTTATTTTACAGCGGCTAACAAAAAAGGGAGCACCGCGATATATCCCGCGGGGGCGGGACGGAGAAGTTGAACGCTTTCTTGCCGATCCTCGAACACGCGTCGAACAAAGGGCGAACCGCGCGCGCGCCCCTTCGTCTTCTCGTTCTGCCCCGGCAGCGCAGTCTCTTCTGCATAATGCTCCACCGAGCTGACGTTAACCGCACCTGTTTTTCATTTTTTTTTCTCTTTCTATTCCCTCTCTCTCTCTCTCTCTCTCTCTCGCTCCTCTCCTCTTCCTCCTGTTTTTCTTTCTTTCATCGCTCACAATGCTAATTACACGCGTGCCTCGGCGAACGTGACGCGAACGAGAGGGAAACGGATGCAAGCCTTTTGCATGGGGAGAACTTTATGGGGTCGATGTATCTCGTAATATTTAATTTCTTTCCAAACGACTTCCCACGCGCTCGTTCGCGAGAGCCTCCCCGCTCTCCAGTCTCTCGCACGTCGATGCGGAAATAACGCAGAATTTACCCTAAATTTCTCGCCTCCCCGCTTTTATTAAACACAGTTTTTCCGACACGAGACCGGAATAACGAAAGAGTATTTTAAAGAAAAATGCACTCTGTGATCCGGTTTTTCCCAGAGGGACTTTATAGATTTCATATGTACGCAAGTATAAAAATTACACGGTTATATTTGTTACGCATATATTAAGAAATCTTGTTTTTTAAAGTTTTATATTTGTGTGTGTGTGTGTGTGTGTGTGTAGAGAGAGAGAAAGAGAGAGAGAGAGAGAGGGAGAGAGCGCACAATTAAATTCCTTCATATTTCCATCTTGTTCTTTTTCCCCCGCTTGAATTACACAGATCCGGAAAAAAATGCATAAATAACGACGCTCTTGTATAATGAGCGACTGTGACGTAGGATTAAACTTAATTCGGTTCCTCGTTCGGGGATTAAAGCGCGCCCAAAATCCCTTAATATCGCGACGGCCTGGCTCGATCGTTCGTTCTCATTCGCGCGCGCGCGCGCCTGTATTAATTAATCCACGCGCTCTTTAAACGGCTCGCTCATCCGCAACGACAACAAAAAGTCTCTCGGTCTTTCGTAATTACTCGTGATTACTCGCGTTTTGCCAATCGATGAGGCATGCAATGCCGTGCGCGCGCGCGCGCGTGCGCGCGATTTTATTATTATGCGCCGCCGTGGCCGAGCGGACGGCACATGCGGCCCCGAGCGTTATATAATGCAGAATTTCGATCGCGGTGCCGCGGAACCGCGCGCGCACACGCGAATACGCGAGAGCGCGATAAAAATTAATTAACAGGAGCGCCGATGAACCCTGCTCGTCCGCCGCAGCGCGGCGCGGAATATTTCGCGAATAATAAAATACCTGGGCGAGAGAGCTGATCGTTAACGGAAGCTGCGAGGCGATCCGACGCCCGCAATGCAATATCTCGAATGCACCGGCTCGCATCGCGCGCAAACACGCGTTTCAGCCCGATAACGTCGAATTCTCCGGCTCTCTCTCTCTCTCTCTCTCTCTCTCTCTCTCTCTCTTGCGTGCGCGCGCGCGCGCGTGCCTTCTCTCTTTCCCGCCTTCTCCGCCGACCTGTTCCCCTCTCCCCCCGCTCTTTCGCGGCATTTATGGTAAACGATATTCTAATTAACCTCTTTTGAACCGTGCCCGCCACTTGACACTCGCGACGCTGCGGGTTTTAATTACGGGGCTGTACGATGAAACCTATTTAAACATTGCGCATCGCCGCAGTTTCCTGATTATTGCGTCTGAAAAAGTCTCATTAACGGCGTTAAGGGAGCGAAATTTAAGTGTGAAATTTGCAAGTGCTTCGTGAGAATGCACACTACAGAGAGTACAGGTATGAGATATTAAAATTTTTTGTTTTCTTTCTCTATGGGTGCGCAGCCGTGCAGTTGTGCAACGGCCGGAAATCGGAAACTAAAAACACGTCGGAAGTGCGGGCTCGTGCTAGATTCGTAGGGATTGACGCGAGTTCCTCGCACGAAATGCGCGCATATCCAGCAACAACACAACACTCTGACCGGAAGCGAGAACAGCCACCGGACACGCATACGGTGGCGATTTTTTCTATCTAAAGCCGCCGTCACGAAGTGGTTTAATCGCCCCGGTCGTAAAAAAAGTCTCTCTCTCTCTCTCTCTCTCTCTCTCGCTGCTTCTATTTAGTTGTGTCTCTTTGTGACGTTAGTAACAAAAGTCACGGTGATCACGTCACCCTTCTTCCCTTTCACGGGCGGGCCTTTAAAAAGGAACCGGGGAAAAAGAGAAAACGCGCGCGTCGGAACATCCCCCTCGCTTTCGAGTCTCGAGTTACAACGTGGCCGCACTCGTTAAACATCCCTCCGACCCGGTCTCGTCTTTCGCTCCCCCCCGCCGTATATCGACGAGGTCGAGGCGCGCGACAAAAGCGCAGCCAGTAACAATAATGATGATAATAAGAGCGACACTCTCCGAGGGATGAAGGAACCCTCAAGGTGGAATCCATTACCCCTTTCACTCTCACCCCCCTCCGTCGCTGGTCTCAGGTAGCGATGCCACTCAAGGTGACGCGCGCATTGAGGGGCAAACGTCTCAATAAAGAGAACAATTCTTCAGCGGGAATTAACAACGAAGTCCCGACGACGAGTAACGCCGTCTCGACGAGGCGTTGGAAAACAGGAAAGCTTACGCGAGCTCGCGCCGCGTAGTTATCGGAAAATATCACGATAACGTTTTTTTTTTTTTTTTTTTTTTTTTTAACAAACTCGATAATGCTCGCCTTCCTGAGCGGGAATTTAATGGAAGATATCCCATCGTTATCGCTGGGACATGGAACGATCCGCCGATTAAGCCGCGAATGAAATACCTCAGAAAATACAAATTAAGAAGAAGAAAAGTCAGTCGCAGAAAAAGAGAGAGAGAGAGAGAGAGAGAGAGAGAGAGAGGAAGTAGGAAGGAGACTGACCGGAAAAATAGTCTCTTTGTGAAAACTACAGTACAATTAACGGAATCCGCAACTGTCGGTGGATTGAAAAAGAGTATCACGTTGAGAGAGCCTCTCGCTCGACAGTCGAGAACTGTCACTCGCCCTCCGTATGAAAAGATTAGCCAGTCGGTCTCAAATTACCGCCGTCGAGTCTTCCTCCCTTGGCATCGACTGTTCACACAACACCCCGCAGGCCGCAGGCGGTACTCCGAGTGACCGAATGCCTCGGGCGAAAGTATCAGCGCGATCGTCGCACCCATATCACACACATACATACATCACCCTTCGTGCTTTCTCGGTCTCTTCTTTCCGCCGCGTATCTCACAAAACGAAGTTAAATGCGCGCGATAGAGCCGAATGTGTCCTCGAGTGAAATGCCATCGGGGATCCAGCGCGAGGGTGCAAACACGGCAAGACGAAGGGGTGGAAGAGAGAGAGAGAGAGAGAGAGAGAGAGAGAGGCGAGGGGGAAGGGGACGAAAAGGCCTCGAGGACGACCCGTCCGTCTTCATTAGATCTTCCGTCCGAGGGACAGGACAGGTAAGAGGACGGCAGGTTAAATCGCGCGTATTGTGCCCCCGCGTCCCAGCCCGTGTTCTCTTTACCGGCTGCGTGTGCTTCGCGTGTGCATGTATAATTTCGCCTTGACAATGGCGCCGTTCGCGCATTGTGACCCCGCGAGACTCCGCCCTGTCGCGATTGTGCCGGCAGGAGCTGTCTGTCAAAACTCGACGCGTCAGCTAACGGCGCTACTATGGAGGAGTACTCGCTCCGATCCGCTCCCCCCCCCTTCCCCGTCCCGCTCGGCTCCTGCGAACGACGTAGGAACGTCCGTCCCGTTACCGACCGGATGCGCCGTGACTCGCCTCGAATAACCGATTCCTTATTTTGAGATTCGTCGGGGTGTGAACGTGAAGGTAGGAGGGACGTTCTCTGCCCGCGAGAGGGAGGATTTAAACATTCAACGTAGCGTTAAATAATTATGCCGTTTTCCCCGTCGTAAATCGTAAATTGTAAATTCTCGTTTGATATCGAAGATCGAAGTCGAAGCAAAGTCTGAGCTTCGATACGACGCGAGAATCTTTCTCCTCGTCACATTGCGGATAAATGTTGTAGCCCGTTGAATGAAGAGTCCTAATTCGTCGTAATTATTACGAGGAGGAAAAATCGAGACGCGCGCCCGGCTCGGCCGGAGAACCGACTGCAAATTAAACAAGGACACGCCCATTATCTTTCTGTTTTTTACCGGAGCTTCCTGCGCAGGCTACGGACGGGGCAGGGAAGAAAAAAGGTGCACGCTGCTTTATGCGGCGACGAAAAAGAGATGACGAAACGGAGGGTTAACAGAAGTTCTAATTCGATCACGACGGTGAATCGCGCCGGTGCCCATCGTCGAGAAAATAAAAGGAGCCCCGACAAAGGGGGTCCTGGCGCGCTGCTCGTGCGTGCACGGCCGATCGTTTGTGCTCGTACGTTAAACGTCCTGTCATCGTGGAGCCGTGCAAAAAGTGCCGGTCCAGCTAAAAGGGCTAGGATCGACGGTGGGAAGCGATTCGGCCGCGAAAGATTGCCGACGTGTGTGCCATTGACGTTCGCCATCGACGAATGCAGGCTCCGGCCGCCGCATCGTCGACGCCAGAGCAAAACCACCGCTGCCCGTTCGCTCCCTCCCCCCCTCTCTCTCTCTCTCTCTCTCTCTCTCTGTATCTGTCTGTCGATCTGTCTGCCCTGTGCGACGAACAACCAACGGTACGGTCAAGTTCTCTCCAGCGAATAGTTTGGACGCGTTGGCCGAAACGGACAACGCGGCGATTGTAGCCCGTTGAACTTTAACCTGATTATAATACGGGAAAATCGCGGGAGACCCGAAGGTGAAACGGATGTCGAAGAGAGAGAGAGAGAGACGTAGGTGAATTGATCGCTCGGACCTTGGACTCCATTTCTTTTCGCCACGACGACGCGATATCGCGTCAAAGCGCGAACTCGAACGAGATCCGCGTTTTCCGACAGACGAGCAGTCCCGATTCTTCAGTTTGATTCGTTATATAATATGAGAGGAAAGCCCTTCGGTGTCGGCAATCGGCGAGGCTCCAGGGGTGTGTTTAACGATAGGAACAGGTTTCCTATCAGCGATAAACGCACGCGCTCGGGGCGGCGCGGACGTCGCACGGTCAACGCAGCGCGCGAAAGAAGACTTTAATGGCACAGTGGCGACGTTTGACACCGGATGTAATAATAGTCTTGAATATCCCGTGAGAGGAACGTCGCAAATTGCACGTCGTTTGCCGATACGCAAATTTCCCGCGGTCTCGACGACCCGCAAAGTAGTCCGCGCTGCAAGAGCAACCTCCCTCGCAGCTTGCCCGCCGGCTCTTCCGATCTCGTGGCGGGTGAATGCACCGGAGCACGCAAAATGTATATCGCACACTGTATCAAACGTCGATCGGGCGGCTAAAGTGAATTTAACCCTTCATGAACCACGGCAAATCGACTATTACATCGGTGACTTTAATCCTTCCTAAGCGGCTGGCGTTCATACGCGCTGCCGGCAATTTTGTCGGCGCGCTTCATTATTCCCGCTAATAAAGTGAACATCCTACCCCGTCGCGCTTCGATAATCCTTGTCATTCGGTAAAAAAGAGAACTCGCTCCGTGTGTCCGGAAGAAATCGCTCATTCGGACGGACCAGCCTCGCCGAGCTCCTCCGGGAGATATCGCGACCGCTCATGCGGGCAGATGCGATTCTCTTTCCCCGTGTCATAAAACGACTCTGGCTACTCTCGCTGCAGAATAATTCGCATAAATCTAAACGCGTAACACCGATACCGGTCGCAGGTAAGGGGAAAAATCCAGAGGAGAGAAGCGCGGTGTACTCTCGGAAAATTTCACAGAATGAAATTTCACTCGGAAAGTTCAGCGAAAATCCCAGTCGTGGCGAATTCGAGCGACTCTTTACTCATTTTCACACTTGAGTTTTCTCCTCTCTCTCTCTCTCTCTCTCTCTCTCTCTCTCTCTCCACCGTATATTCTTCTCTACTTGTTGTTACGAGACATTTATCGCGACACTTCGATTGCTTTGCTTTCAGATTGTATGTACGAGGGCAGTCTGAAAAGCCTTTCTCGGCCTAACAATGAAAGAAAATTTTCTTTTGCCGTGAAATATGTTTTATTTTTCAATATAATCTTCTGAAACTTCGATATATTTATTACAACGTTTTTCCAATAATTCAATAGCATCGTTAAAGTGTGATTCCGGAAGGCTCTTTTCTGGTGGATCCAAGTTTCATCAACAGTTATGAAACGACGCTTGAAATCCATTTTATTTTGCTTAAAATGATCCAAACGATCCGCTTGAGAAATACGCATTCGAATGCGTTCCCGGTCAATTGTTAGCAAATGCGGCACCCATCTTGCACAAAGCTTTCTCAACCGGTGGCTACTACTCGAATGACTCGACAGACCGAATAAAATTTTACACGGGTTTATATCAGGGATGCCACTTTCCAATACAATTATAGTTTAACAGTTTCTAATGCCATGTACGTGTCAGGTCGAGGACTTTTCAGATTGTCTACGTACGTTCTCAAAATATTCGCCTTAGAAATGATTAATATATTAATAAATTCTTCCATTCTGAATCATCGAGCGAATATTTCCACTCGATTAAGGAGTAAATTCAGCGTACTTCATTGTCAGAGAAACAAGTGCATTTTGAGGGACTGAAATATTTTCACTCTTGCGATTCCGAGCGAATGGTTGTATTTTTACTATCACTTTGGGCGAATTTCGTCCCGAGGAATCCAGAGAGTAAAAATCGGCGCGAGTTGCGTCGTGCCGGCGCGGCGTCGAGAGATCGTAAGTCTCGTCCGTGAAAGGCGAACGGAAGCTGAACGCGCGATTCAGGAGCGGTTCTCGCAGGATCGAGTCGTGGAGTAGTATATCGATTCATGCATACGGTGACGCGCGCGCAGGAAATGTATTCAGAGGTCGCGTAACCTTCATCCGTGACGCGCGGTACGCCAGCTGGTTCATTTATCTTGCAAGAGTTCCCTCTTCGTCCTTTCCTTCGCCTTTTTTCCGTTTACCTCGCTCTCGTCACGATGTTCCGCGGCGTTTGCGTCGTTTTATTCATTGCCCGCGGCGTGCAATATGCATCCTCTTATCGAGACAAGACATCTTATCTGTTGATCGACTCGAGCAGTTTTTACGATTTCATTCAAATCGGCACACGCTTTCGCAGCTTATCGCTTCATCGTCTTGGAGTGATTTACCGATTACCTAATTGAACTAAATTTCTTTTCTTTTTCCTGAGGATCCGAGTGCCCCGTGACACTTAATTCGAACGAATATTTGGCGAGGATGATGAATTGGTTGTTATTATTTCCCCAAATTTTTAACCGGTGCGTTCGTTAACAACTCGAAGCTAACTCGAGATTTCTCCTCAAAATTCCAGGAAAAGAAAAAAGAAAAACATTTCTTCATAATTTATCTCGAATTAGAGCGGGAATTTTTTTAGAACCCTCGTACGGATCGTTCAACTCGACATCGAAATATTCGGAATAAGTATGCGAAATTTCCGTAATACCGACCATATCGCGCCTGTCGCGCTCTTTGATGCCGGCATGTTATTGCGATCGGGAAAACGAGGTGACTCTCGCACATCCGCCATTTCCCCTTCCCCTCGTTTGATCGTAAAATTTTACGGTTGTCTCCCTCGCCTTTTTCGGGACGATTCTCGAGTGTGAAGTCGCGCAGATTGGTGTCTGGAGAAAAAAGTTTTCGAATTCAGCCGCCATATTATCGAGCGTAGCTCGACCGGGGGATGAATTTCGCAATTTATTGCCGTCGAACAGACCGCGAGTTACAACCATATTTTGCTCAGGATAAAGTTTGGCGAGAACGCCTGTCGAGTTTAGAGCTGCAATTTTCGAATCTTTCGAATGACGATGATATAAAAATAATAGAATAGATATCGCTCGTGCGACAAGATAGTTCAGTTTCACGTTCTAGAAACGTGCGATAAACAATAAAAATTATCGGGCGCTTTTCGCTAAATTTTATTCCGAAATAAAAAACAGAAAACGTGAAAAGAAAGTGTTTTTCCGGAGCGTTTGATGGATTCTTTCCATTCTTACAGGAAGCGAAAGATGTTTCCAAACTCGGCTACTTCACGATCGGCTTATTTCAAGAACTGTAATCCATTTATAAGTAGACCGGTCTCACCACGAATATGATCAATGTTTCCATTTGTTCATATATATATTCACATTTTTATTTATATAATTCTATTCCCTCTTACGTTTTCAAGAGATTTCCTCTAGGATGGAGAGGACGTTTCTCTCTCTCTCTCTCTCTCTCTCTCTCTCTCTCTCTCTCTCTCTCTCTCTCTCTCTCTCTCTCTCTCTCTCCCCCTCCATCTCGCAATTTCTTCTCACCGTTTTCAGGTTTTCCTCCTTTACTCATTCTCGTCGGATAAGAACTTGATGAGGTAAACACGACGATGTTTTTTAACATTTTCCCCGAACCCTCGGACCAATTGCGCTGCTTTCCCTCTTTCTCTTTCTTTCTCTCTGTCCTTTGCTTCTGGAACGCGAATGCGCTCGTGAATGCGCGCACCGCGAGATTTATGCGTACGAATTGCAAATTAATGTTGACTCCGGCGCGACTTCGGAGTTTTCACTTCACTTTTGAGTCCTTCCCACTCTTGAAGCTTCATCGGGATGACGAGGAAACATGGCAAGACGGAATCAAATATATCGCTCGCCGGTCGATTTACGCGGCATATAAGTTATATGCCGTTACATATAATTATACGGAATTATATTTGCATATGTGATGATGCGACATGTGACGCATCATGCGACATTAACATTACTTTTTAAACGTTTTAAACACTATACACTGTACAAAAAGGAAGCCTTTGACATTGCAGCTCGATGAAGTATAGCGATCAACTTGGGAAGCATTCGTATACGTGTGTGCTTTTACACATACATTTATGCACGACCGATATTCGTTTTTATTACAATATCACACGTGCAAGTTCAGTCGTTTACAGCTCGTCCGGCGTTTAACGAAGCAAACTTTGAACTTCGGTGTTGCACGTGCACTACGTGCGAGCGCGAGGACAGAGAGAAAGAGGGAGGGAGAGAGAGAGAGAAATAGGGAGAGAGAGAGAGAGAGAGAGAGAGGTAGGTCACAAGATCGATTATGACGTTACGTTTTTACGATACTGGTGTATTATTCATGCACGCATTAGCGCGCTCGCGTGCACTCATTCAATAATCATCGGGAAATCCTCTTAGACGGAACGACATGGAGCGTCGGTCGCGGTTGTTTTATCGGACGAGAGCGGAGCGCGGCCGGTTTTCCGCCGCCGCCGCCGCTCGTACCACCACCCTCGGACGATTCTCCCTTAATTATTCCGCGTAAGAGGCTTAACATTAGACACGTCCTTCCGAATTGGCGGAGAGCCGCTCAAGTGCGTAATAACTCGTCGCCGGGCCGGACGTCGCTTACCGCCGGCCGCCGATTAAAGCATCGGGAAACGCCGAGAATGCGCTTTCGCTCGCCTCGTCCCACCTTAACACCCACGTTTAATTTAATCCGCGTTCGACGACGGCGCCGTCGCGCGTGAAATAAGAAAGCCGAGCAAGGGGAAGAAAAGGAGCGGCGCGCGCCTCTCTCCGTGTCGCCGCTGAAATCCGACGTCGCGTGGGAGAGAGATCGTGCCGGCGTAAAATTGCGAGGACACTGTTGCTCGCCATTGTGTCACGGAACGTGGAGGAAGACGGTGTAAATTGACGGTGTTGCGAAGCTGGCGAAAAGGGGTGCGGGCGAATCCGCGATAAGCCGCGAGGATAGCCGTTCGCGTGCGCGCGCGCTACGACGTCGTCGACGTACTTTCCGTCGGCGCGAATGTCGCTATTCAGTTCTCGTCCCTGAGTCGCTGAGACACGATTGTTCTTTCATACTTTTGTTTCCGCAAACGGGACCGCCGTAAACCGACGAGGAAGTAAAGAGACGCCGAGAGCGTGTCGATCGCGGACGGGGATTTCGAGAAACACGCGCGCGCGCGCGCTCGCGTCGCCTTTCCGCCTTTGCCGAACTTTCCAGCCGTTCGATCGCCTTCGCTCGGCTGCGAGGGAAAATCAGGAGAGCCGGGCGAAGAGTCGGCAAATGAAAATTTCGATCGGTAGCGCACGCGCCGACTCGCAGTTAGCCGAACGAGAAACACGGCGGAATATTACAAAAGTTTCCCTCGCGTGCGGAATCGCCGGGCTTTCACCCCGCCCGCGTGCACCCCTTCCTTCCTGCCGGCTCGAGGAGGTCTGGAAGGCAAGGGGGAGGCGAGGAGAGCTATCGCGCTTCACAAAATTTTCGCGCCTTTAAAGGCCCCCCCCCGTTCTCCTCCGTTCGTTCTTTCTTTCGTTCCTCCCTCGCTCGGCGGGAACTCCACCCTTCGATTCCTCGGCTAAAAACTTTCCAGCAGCCACGATGGGGCTTCCCTATTTGTGCGGCGAGCAGGAAAGGGGTCGGGGACGCGGCAGGCTAGAAACGAGCGTGGCCCGGTGTTTTTGTATCGGCGCCCTCGCCACGCATCCTCACATTTGATTGTATCGCTACGTGACTGAAATAAAGCGCGCGGATGCGGCCGCACTTGCATTCGGAATCTCGAGAGCACACGGGGTGGCTCTTGCCGAACGCGAGCGATGTTCCCCGTGAGGAACAGCCGAGGCCGCGCGCTTACGTCGGGACGACTGACAAACACCGCCGACAAGTCCGCGGAGAGCTGCGAGAGAACGCGCGCGAAAATCTCTCGGATCTGCCCGCGAATTCAAGTTTTTTTTTTTCCACGCTCGCCCAACAAGTGGTTCGAGCACGCGAACGACGCGACGAACTGCGAACGTTCGGTCGCCCGGTATATACCCGCGGCTTCGCCGTGCTCCTCTCCGAAGGAAGCTATTTCGACTTTTGCTGCAAAGATGCGTGAGCGAAATGAGAGACGCGCGTCTATCTCGCGTCGCGAAACGACGCGACGCGGGAAGCGTAAAAGGTTGCCACTTGCCAAGTCGACCCGCGACATTGTTCGCGACCGCGGCGGGAATTCGTCGGGACTCGGCAAACTGATTCTCACGGCGGCTTGCGACGGACATCCCTTTCGTTCCCCGTCTCCGTCGGCGGCGACGCAATCGCGAGAGAGTGTCGTTTTCGCGATGATGAATAATGGCGTCCCTCTTTGTTTGGCCGGACGCAGCAATTAATCTGCCGCCATTCATTAATTAATGCGTCAATAATCAATAACGCGTAAACGCGAGATGCGGTCGCGTTAAAACAATCTACGGACCGATGGTATCACCTGCGGGGATTTGTGTAACTCGGCATTTTTACTAGAGTCAATCAGAGGGGATCTAGGTTATCCAGCAATTCGTCGGAATTAACGCGTTTGTCGGTGCAAAACTGTGACGGATAGATAGTGTGCAGCGGACAGATATAGATTTTACGGCGATTTTTACAAGTGAATTGGTTGGCTATTGAGCGCGGGAGGTGGCTGGCATAAAACACTCGCACCGACGTGACGCTGCCGCGACTTCGCACTTTTCTCGCACGAGCGTCTGCCGAGGTCCTCGCTCACCCTACCCGACGTCACTCGCGATTTCGGCGACGAGGCATCTCCGTGTGTCGGGGTAAAATCGAGCCGGGATTGATCGGAGAAGACGAGAGAGCGATGGCGCGACGTCGCTCCCTCGGAGATGTGCTCCATATAAATAAATACGCAAACACTTAAATGCGATTAAAAATGTTGCCTGGCGCGGGAGGGGCTGAGGGGAGGAGAGACGGGGCACAAAGTTGGAAACGAGGGACGAGAGACAAACGACTCTCAACGAAAGTTACCGAATCGAGACGAGAGTCTAGTTGGCGGCGGCGGCGGCGGCGGGCGACTGGGTGGCGGTGGAGGGTGGGCTAAAGTGGGGTCGAATTCGACGTGTAATTAACGGAATGTCATCCCGCCGTGGCCAATAAAGTTCAAAGGATTTAATTCGATTGAACGATCCCTCTCCGCAAGGCAGAGGAAAGTAGGATCGGCGAGGGCGTGCGGCCAGGTCAGAGGAGGGGTGGACAAAGGATTGGCTCTCGCGAGGGGAGAGTAACGTCGGGTTTGTTTTTCTTGGTAACCAGGCTACCGCGCGCGTTAAGGTTTCAGCCCCGATCGACGGTGATCTGGCCAATTGGAGGGTGCACTTCCGAGGAGGAAGAGACCGAGGACGATTAAGGAGCAAGAGAGTTCTCTGCGCCCCCCGCGTGGGCTTAATGCACGGCCACTGTACCACTTTCTTTCTTGATCTACACGCTCTTCTCTCTCTTTCCCTCCCGCAGAAACCCCATCGCTTCTTGTCGCTTTTTCTCGTCCCTTCGAGCGATATTATACGGCGGAAACTGTCGCGCAGCCAGCACCCTTGGGACCTCCAGGTCCCTCGAGACTCGGTGCTTTTGGTGAAGGTATTTCGCGCATTTTTATCAGCCGGTAAAACTTTTTCCGCGACCGGACAGGAGCGATTCGCTGTATCGATTATACGAGCGGACGTGCAAGGCGGATGTTGTGAAAAACATGTTAAGATTGTCAACACTTTGCAGTGCATTTTATTTCAATGTATTCTACACGATCTGTATGTAGAAGGGATTCGGCTGAGCGATCTCTTTATCCGGCTACCCGGCGACCTTTTCGCCCGTGGCGTCGAATTGTGGCGTCGGGCGTAATCAAAGGCGGGGGTTGCGTCTTCATGCGAAGCGGTACATGCGTCTTTCTCGCTTATACCGACGCGCCCGCGGGCGCTTCGCGCGGGCGACGTTATAGGAAAGTTCGGAATTTTGCATATAATTCAGTAGACGCGGCTTACAGCTCTCTCGAGCTGGAAAGAAGGGAACAGGGGAGAGAAAAAGGCCGGGAGGAGAATCTGTCACGCGACCCTGTGACGCGGGGCGGCATTCGCGAGTGGGCCGGTAAATACGCACTTAATATGTAGAGGAGTACATAAAAAGTTTATGGCGGGCAATCAGGAACCGGTGTTGCGTCGTATTAAATGATCTACGGGCGGTCGTTCGTAGCGCGGCGCGGATTCTGGGAGTCGAGTCGGGGGGGGGGGGGGGGGGGGGTGCGCTCCTTCGGTATCTCGCGGAAAATTGCAAGCTCCTCGCTTTATGTATTTGTATCGCCCGCGCCATATTTCTCGCCTCCCGCCCTGGCCCCCCCTCGGGCGTCGCCCGGCTGGAAGCGGGAGAGTACAGTAGTAGGCCTCGAAATTAAATTTTCCACCACGAGGAGGCGGTCTTTATGCGAGCGAGCGAGGGGTCCGAATTTACAATGCGTACAAATTTCGGGGGAAGGGAGGCAGGATTTCTGTGCGACAACGCGAAATAAAGCGCTGCCGAGTGTCGTGCAGTCAAAGATTTCGAGCGGTTGTCGCGATGCGTGGGGGGAGATTCGGCATAACGCACCGCGGTGGTATCTCAAATTTCATTCCAGCCTCCCTCCTGCGAGGAAAGCGCTGTCTGTCGCGTCGGAGTGTAGCCATAACTCGGCGCAAAGTTAAATATACCGTTCGGTATATTCTACGAGAGAGAGGGAGAGAGAAAGGGAGTAGATGATCTCCACGAAAAATGCAATATTTGTACTCGGCTTTCCCGACGCGCGACGCGAAAACACATCGCACGACGCGATCGCTTTATAACGAAACCTCGTTTCAGCGCGCCGGTTTATCGACGAGTGTAAAACAGCGCGCGCGCGAATGTAAGCGTGATCCTAATGAACACCGATGAGACTGTCGAGCGCACACCGACATTCGCCCCTTCTCTGAATTTCCTCGGCCGCTCGCGTGCGATCGGCGCGCAATTCGCCGTAATCCAACTAACTAACGCGGATTCGCGCGCTCGTGCTCGCACACGAGGCTCCCCCCCAGCCTCCCGCTCGAGCCTGCCGGCCCCCCCGCACTGGATGTATATATCGCCATATTTCCATCGCTCATTATCATTTCAACCCACGTGGGAATCCGCTCCGGCGATACACTCGCACCTGTCCCGCGCGCAGCTCGCGCGCAGCTCGCGCGCACATGTTCGCGCCAAAGTCCGACGGCGAGTTGCTCGATGGGAGAGGACGGTACGTGCGATATTCCGCCGTGGATAATAGATTACACGATCGGTCTCTCGGTCTCGGTTAAGCGCGAAAAACTCTCGCGGATCGGCTAATGGATCGCGCCGGACAACGGCGAAAATCGCGCGATACACCGCATCGTCCGCGTCGAATGTATAATTAATCTCGCAACGCAACGAGCATCCCTTTGTAATTGCCGTTATGAAGCCTTCATAAAACTGTGATATCGCGCGCGGGCAGAGCGAGCCTCGGGAGAGTTTCAATTTCACCTCGAGAAATTAACGTCCGCGCTGTAAACATAGATCACACACGCACACACGCACGTGATACTTCTCCGGGTTTTATTCCGCAAATTTGCCCGTAGAATCTCCGGCGCAGAACAACCGGCCTCACGGCCGGTCGGTGTGTGCGACGATTGTAATTACGAGGCAGTCTGAAAAGTTCCGGGGCCTAGCAATGAAAGAAAGTCTTTTTTTTGCCGTGAAATATGTTTTATTCTTTCAATATAATCTGCTGAAACTTCGATACATTTATTCCAACGTTTTTCCAATAATTCAATAGCATCGTTAAAGTGTGATTCCGGAAGGCTCTTTTCTGGTGTCCTGGCGATGTGTCAGGTCGAGAACTTTTCAGACTGCCTACGTAGACGGTCTGCTTGATTGCACTCGTGGTAAGAATTCGTTACTTTGTTAAACGCAAAGCGAAGCTCGGTAGGGAAATTTCAAAGACACGCGAGCGTCGAACTCGAAATATACGCGGCGCAACGTCGCGGTCGTTTCGTCCGAACATCTTACACCTTTATGCAAATGGCAGGTCCCTTGTATATGCATCGGGGGTTGGAGTTGGCCATCTGGTGATTTAATTTCATGAAGATTCAGGACGACGCGAGCACCATCGACGATGCGCTAACTCAACGTTATACAAGACCGTACGTATTTCTGCGGGTCGCCGTCATCCGACGCGTGTTTATCGAGGCTGGGAGAGCCCTGAGTGAATTAACCCTTCTACAGTGCGACGAGGTGCGTGGTAGCGCGCGAGGAAGGGGGTGAGACTCCGGTAGCACCGAGAGGGTACCACTCAGGCGGCGCCATAACGTTTTACGTGTCGGACCCGGCTTAATTAGAAAATGCTTGACCCTCGTAAAGCATGGCCTCGACCGTCCGGATGTACTCCACGATACCCCCGGCAACCTCCATCAAGGCCACCCCTGCGGCGGCCGCGCCTTGTGTCTCCACTCACGAATATATTATGATCCATGTCGGTTTACGCGTCCGCTGCCGTTATCTTGCCGGCGAGATGTGCCGCCGTTACATCCGTAACGACAAATACATATATACATATATACATATATATATATATATACAGGGTGTCTCATTTATCATAAACACCTTGAGCGTCTTCGTTCTTTTGGGGAAACGCGAAGAGACATTCGAGAGAAAAATTGCACGGCTCCAAGCGAGCGAATCTTCCCCGAGTGTCGCCCGCTCGCGAAACGTGGATTTATCTGAATTTTCTCTTCGCAGAACCGCGTGCTTCCCCGGCGCGTAAATCGATTCGTCTCTTTACGCCGCCGCGTGCAAGAGAGAGTATCAAAACAGTCATCGGAGGATGAATACCTCTCGCGAGAGACGCCTCGTCATTCTATATTGATATTCGATTACCATCGAGGAGACTCGTCGGACACTGCCGACGAGTGAGATTGACGAACGTCGGACGGACATAATGAACGCGGCCGTTTGCCCCACGTGTGTGACATAGTAATGGGCCCAACCTGGCCGCGCGGCGTCAGCACCGGAAATCATCGATGGCGAGCATGGGAACGCTCGACGACGAGCGGTCGAGCGTCGCCATTGTTTCGCCGAGGGGCCTGTGTCCGCCCGTTTGTCGGCACTTTGCGCGTTTCCGTCATACTTTCCTGCGAAACAATGACGTCGATACGGCGTCTCACGCCGAGCGGAAGGATCGCCGGCCGGTTCTCTCTCAGCAGTCCATCAATCAGTGAACGCTGCGGCCGTAATCTTTGCTTCGGCGCACGTCGCGAGCGGTAGGACTCCTGAATTATCCTACCATACATGCATGTCGTATTGCACCGTGTAGATGCGACGACGTATAATTAACCCGCTGCTTTTCGCGTGATAAAAATCCACGCTAACGTCGCAATTCGCCGCTATTGTGCGGCAGTTTTAGGCCCCCCTCGCGCCGCGCCTCGCGTGAAGCGAGGCCTTCACCCCCGCGCGTCTCCGCGCGACTACCACTTCCTGCTGCGCGCGGGCGTCATTAATTACGACGGCGCGAATTTTCCGTCGTCGACGAAAAGACGACGAATTCGTCAGCTGACACGGCAGCTGGCAGTCTCTCTCTCTCTCTCTCTCTCTCTCTCCTCTCGCGACCCCATGCGAGCGGTAATTGTGACATTTTAGCGATTGTGCCGCATAATGGAAGCTGTGCGAGTGTTACACGCGAACTGGGGTGGGCCCGGCAGGGGCCGAAAGGGCAGGGCAGACGAAATATACGCGGTATATATAGGAATTATGTGTGTGTGTGTGTGTGTGTATATGTGCGTGAACGTCGACAACGGGCCCTTTGTGGAGCAAAGTAAAAGGGCAGTTGAGTCACGTCGGAAGCGCGCGATCCTTCCGCGGGATGCTATCGCGATAATTCGCGATTATCCTTACGACCGGGTCGCAACAATAGCATTTATTAAATAACGCCACTCGTAGTTTGGTGATTCGGAAGATTACGATTAACCGTAACGATTGCACCAATCGCTCGACGCTTGTGATTATCGCGTGTGCAATTAACACTGTTGACGATGCTGTAATTATTCCTATCCTCAGTTTACATCACACGGTTGTTGTTTATTGTCGCAACTACTTAATAATTAAATTGTTGATACTGCGTGAGCAATTATCAATGCATAATCGGTAATCGAGACTGCCCGGTCAATATTGAAGAACGGAAACGCTTTGTACTCTTCGCGCGAGTTTCTCGGGTACGTTTGATTCTCTTACGGATAACAGGTAATTAATGACACACAATGGCAACGCGCGCGCTCCAACGCGACGACGGCACACTTGACGTGACGAAGCACGCTCCGTTAATTCCCGCTGCGACAATGAAGAGAATATTTACGAAGTTCGTACGCGAACGTTGACAATCCCGTGTGTTTTCATTCTATGCCTTTTACGAGAAACGCACGACACGCGCGTGTATAGAAAGCGACGGAGTGAGAAAGGGAGGATGGGAGAGAGAAACAGAAAGGGGAGAGAGAGAGAGAGAGAGAGAGAGTGTGTGTGTGTGTGTCAATGCACCATAGGGGGGTTGCACTTTCATAGAAGAAACAGGCATACACACGCCTATGTGGGACCCAACAGAGCCTGTGTTCACCATTGTGCTGGCGTTTTTCATCGATCTCTAATCTCGCGCCAGGGTAAACTGTATCGATTGTGCTTTTGTCGCACGCAATGCTAGTGCGTGCACTCTGCCCCTCTCCGCGCACCCTCCCGCCAGCCTTCCCGTCCCCTTATATCGAACGCATTTTCGGGGGTTGCAGAAACGTAGATGTGTCATTATTAAGCCGCTTTGTTCTTCGCTCTCTTCCCTCTTCTCCTTCTCTTTCTCCAGCCATCTTGCTCTCTCTCTTGTCTTTCTTTCCCTCCGGGGCTGAAACAACTCACGCTTCAAATCGTAATTTGTCATCGTTACCCGTCATAAAAGAAGCGCACGAAAAACCCGTTACTGCATATTATCGTTGCTGCATTATTACTACCGGAATTGTTCGCGACGTTATCAGAGCTAGGCTTTCGTCATCTCTTCCCGGCGCTTTTTACGATACAATATCTTTTAAGCTATAAGAAGCATGGCAGGTCTTATTAATATTTAATGCGCTCCCCCCTCCCCCCTCCCCCCCGACAGTTCTTCCCGTTGTAGTACACCGCGCTCGTTCTGTTTGGGGAGATGTTACTATCCTCATCTTCCGATACCTTCATTCTGTTGGTTTTATCTGCTTGATGTATTCTCGCCATTACTTCGCAGTTATATGTCGTCATTTCTCTCGTGTATTTCTTACGTAACGTTATACACGGATAGAGACCCGTGTCTCCTTCCTCCTCTCCGTAAACATGAGGAATTTTTATCATTTTTCACTGTACACCCTACGAGAATCCCTGGAGTTTTAACCTCGGGGGTTGAATGAAATCTGCCCGTGTCTGTCTTTCCGCTAACTGGGAGTTCTGTTGATTTCTATCGAGTAACTTCCGTTTTATTCAGGATATACGCGTATTATATTCACGGAGCATATCTCGGGAACGTTTACTCGCGCAACAATCCAACTGAAATCGCGCGTCCAAGAGCCTCCGTCATTTCACGGCGGCAAATGATTTATAGACCGCACAGAGTTTACTCATACGTGTCTGCTCGGACCTTGATCGCGGCGATGTTATTAAAGTGCTCACGCATTTCGCGCCACGTATCACGTTCCCTTCTTCCGAAATCGTTTACGTCGTATTGGAGCTATGTATATCCATAGACGCCGTGATATACTTACATTTACCCCGACGGGCTTCGGCCCGGAATAATAAAGTGTATATATACTCCCCCGCTCTCTCTCTCCCTCTCTCTCTCTCTCTCTCTCTCTCTCTCTCTCTGCCTCTCCGTTTTCTCGTCCCTTTGTCCTTCACTCGTCGACCTTCGTTCTTCGTGCTTATACAGCCTTATGGCGATTTATTGGCGCAGTCGATGATCCCCGGGCCTCGGGAATCCCCATTACGCGCCCCTGTAAATTATCCGGGCTCGCGATAAGACGTCGCGTCGCGTCGTGCCTCGTCTCGTCGCGTCGCGTCGCACCGCGGGCGGCGGGTTCTCTGAAATATCGACGGCCGTCGGAGGTCGATCGGTATCGAGAGAGGCGTGCACGGCCTGTCTCATTAGCTCGAGGAATTCGACTTATCGCGTTAACGCAGCTGCCACGCCGGCTTTCCCCGTCGGGAGCCGGATTATGACGGCGATGACGCGATGTCGACGCGTGTCGGATGGCTCGCGTCGCTGCTGAATAATTAGCCGGCGGCGTCGCGGCATTACTCGCAAGCTTGAAGCCTCGATTCGCCGACAAGAACGCCGCCCTCACCCCTCCGTTGACAATCGCTCGTAAGCTCGGCGAGTATCCGGACTGCCGGCATTCTTGTCAGGAGGAGATCGACTCCGGACGAGCGACGAGGGAGCAGCGAGAGAGAGAGAGAGAGAGAGAGAGAGAGAGAGAGAGAGAGAGAGAGAGGGGGGGGAGCGAGTACCGAGAGACAAAATTTCTCGCACCGGCACACTTGATTATCGATCAACTCCGCGATTCCACCACCGTCGCGAGATCACACTCGGAGGTCATCCAGTGCGTGGGGCACGCTCGAATTGCGAAAGCGCGCAGAGAAATCCGGCGAGATCCGGAAGCGCGAAGTGAGTGAGCCCCTTCGGGGAAAAATTTCAAGCGGATGAACTCGTCGCGGGAGCTCGTCGTCGTAGGCGCGATAATTAATACTCGTAATGCGGGAGCCAAGCTCGTCATTCCGTGCGGCCGCGCGTTTACGCGCGGCTCTTCTAAAAGCGAACGGTTATCCTGGGAGAGTATATCCTGCGAGAGGATCCCGGCCGCTCGTCCACGTTGAAATATTTACCGCGCCACTTTCGAAAACTCGTGTCTCGAAATCTCACGCGGGAGCTGCCGCAGCTGCAGCCGTGCGGCCGCTGCGGCCGCAGTTGCAGCTGCACACTTCTTCTTACGCTCTGCTTTGTGGGGAGGGAGGAGGAACGGGGGTGAGATCGAAGGGAGGGAGGAGCGCATGCGAACGGGTTGCGCCCGCCGCGATTCGTATTCTCCGCGGAGGCCGGCCGCGAAAAATGGACTTTTACAGCGAGCGGCGGCTTAAACTTTCACGCGGATGAAATCTTAAATATTTTTACTCGCGTCGGGGGTGCGCTGCGCTCCCGCTCCCGCTCGATGTCAATCAAATCCCCCCGGCAGCCGGCGGCGAGGCCGATGAATAATAAACGCGATTCCGCGAGGAGCGCCTACGGGAATCGATAAACCGATCGGGACGGGAGTTCGGGCTGCGTTTCCGCTGCGGATACAATCGCGATCGTGCTAAGGCCCGGCCCGAGCCACGCCGTTCGCTATCCGCTCGCTCGTGGATCTTTGATCAACGCGCGAGCCGACGACTCTGAAAATGAAATTTCTCTCGTGACACGAACGTGCGGCAGTCGACGCGATTGTCGAAATTTGCGTCCCGCTTAATCGTAATAATCGTTTCATCGAATACCATGCCACACACATACGGAAACACACACACGAGGCGGAAAAATGTTGCGAGCGACGTCGAAAATCGAGTCGTTGCTCGTTCTCAAGTGACTCTCGCTCGAATCGCGCGAGTCTACGCGAAAAGGATTGCAAGTGTGCACTGTATCGGCGACGCGGATTATTAATAATCCGGGTGGTAAACGTTTGCGTTATAAATACCCGGCAGAGCTCGCTCTCTGGATTTCCTGTTGACTGTCCCAGTTGTTTGTTCGATCGTGACGACCAAGTGAGAGGACAACGAGCGGAGTAAGAGAGAGAGAGAGAGAGAGAGAATGATCGTGCGTGGGCGGGCTGAAAGGGGAAAGAGAGAGAGAGAGAGAGAGAGAGAAGAATGACGAAAGAAACGGAGAAAGGCGGGGAGGGGGAGGGGGGCAGGCGAGCGTGGTGTGTTGGGATATAATTAGCATTAACAAAGCATCGTCGATGGCGAATAATATCCCTATTAATTATATCCGCGAACTCGCGTTGCTCGATATATTTCGTATATTTAACTCGCCGATAGGCGAGTCCGGGAGGCGGCGCAATTGTTCGGCCAGCGCGTCGATATCGCGGTATTTTCCTCGCGCGCCGCTCGTCGAAACGTTGCCGCGGCCATACGCGGGGGGGGGGGGGGGGACGTTCTTCGTTCGTCGCGAAGTTGCCGCGGGCGGTATTGTTAATCGTCACGTCGATAAGTTCGATGAGTCGCAACTCGGGGAGATCGAAGGAACGACGCGAGAGATCGCGGCGCTCAATTCCCCGGTCAATCTCGGCCCCGAAAGGGGAGTGGCGCACCCTCGTCTGTCTCTCCCGCCGGAGGGAGGAAATTTCAGCGCGAAGATTAGACATCATTCTGTCATTTTGAGACCGCGTGATCCTGCCGCTTAGCGGCGGTGAAGAAATAGAATCGCTCGGGGCGGCCGAGAGGGCCTGCCGAGAAAACCGCTCAAGAGAATCGGCTTAGCAATCGCGGAGATCGCAGCGCGATCGAGTGTCCGTCAATTTCCACGGGTGCGTGTAACATTTTTGCCCATTTCGTGGCCCAGCGCCCGCCACGGCGCGGCGTCGGCTCGCGCGGGTTAATTCCCTTTTTTGCTCGTCGTTTTTTTGCCCGCCGAAACGAAAAGAGCGACCGCAAATAGCGCGTTGTTTTATCAGCGCCGCTCGCGCGCGCGCGCGTCATAGTGGAAGCGGGCGGCGGGCGGGGAGAAGGGCGAGAGCGAAGGGTGATCGCGGGTAGGGTGACGGCTGTAATTAATCGAATATCCATCACGCTCTCGACACTCGACCGGCTGTTTTGCCTTGGATACGAGAATAATGAGAAGTATGGCGGCAGAGTGCGCGCGCGTGCTACCGTTTAACAGCGCGAGGCGAGCGAAAAGTGCGTCCGCTATTAATCGCTCGTTGCCCACCGGCGAAATAAATTCCGCCGTAATGACGACGCGCACGCTGGGAATCACTCGAAGAGCCGGCGGCGCGCTTTCTCTCTCTCTCTCTCTCTCTCTCTCTCTCTCTCTCTCTCCCTTTCTCTCATTCACGTGGAGGAGGATAATAATAATAATAATAATCGCCGGTCCGGTGCGAGCGGTGAAAATATCGTTAACGCTTCGGATAACCCAGCGTTACGATCTCCACCGCGTGGATTAGTATAAACGGTGCATGTTAGTTAAATGGCGCGTGCGATGGCGCGCGCGCGCGCGCGCGCTCCTCGTGTCGCCACGTCCGCGAGAGACGCGGTCGTGTGGCGGACGCGAAAAAGTGAAATATGACAGCGGCCGATGTAAGCGCCGCGGGAAAAAGCGCCGCGGAATCCAATCGACGAGTGAATCGAACATCGAGCGGGGCGAGCGGCCCGCGCCGAGTTGTCGCCGCTGAAATTCGCTCTCGCGGTCTGCCTGCGTGCGCCGCGTGCGGCCCGTTGCGTCGTGTCATTTTATTGCGTCGTCCGTTGTTGTGTTAACGTCGCTATAGGTTCCCCTGTTACTTCGTCATTATTATCGCGCGATTATCGCTCGTTGTCGCGCGAGACTTTTGCCGCTGCCTCAGCCGCCAAGCTGCGCGCCGCGGAAAGTTGCAGAGCGGCGAATGTATTTCCGGCCGCGCCCGTTTCGTGACCCGGAATCGAGACGAAGAGACAATAAGCACCGGGCGGACGGCGCGGTCGAGTATCCGCGAAATGCGCCGAATTGAAAGCGCGCTGCCAAATGGGACGCAAATACAATGAGGGACAGGAACGCCGTGTCTTGGCTCGCGCCGAGCCCCGATAAAAGCCAATAATCTCCCGGCCGATGGTACTCGCTGCTGGTGCGCGCTCGTACATTGTCCTCTGCGTTCTCGTTGTATGCGCACATGCAGCTTCGCGAGCGCACTCTCGTCGCGGAGAGAACGCCGACGGGGATGGCGATGCGGGATATAATTCGGCCAGGGAGAGAACGAGAGCGGACGGAAG